>NC_024326.1:5020647-5031507 GCF_000523025.1 Cynoglossus semilaevis
AGAATATTTTGATGTGTGGTGATTTTTTTAAATGTCTATTTAGGTTTAATTCATCACACGTGGAATCAAAATGCCCTTTGATTCCCAGCTACTGTAACAGTGTGTGTTTCCCGTGGCCTGCACTTTGTCAGTCTGTCACTGCTGCAGTGCTTTCATCTCCTTATCTGGAAGTCCAGCAGACCCTCTTTACACAACCATGCCATGTTTTTTTTCTCTCTTTCTCACTTTCCTTGTTGCTACCGAGTGCTGTTTGTTGTTAGTAAATAAAGGAAGTGGGAAGTTTTGACTGTCATTTTCTTGAAACATGCCTTACTGGCTGACGGGCCGAAGCCCAGCTCTACTCTCCAAAAAACGTCCCAAAAAAGACAGAATTTGTGTTGATAAGAATGAGGTGACAGTGATTTTCTCAGGACATTTAAGGTTAGCCGCTGCGTCACCGACACCTCACCACGTCACACACGTTTGGCCGTCGACCCACTGAGCAGAGTGGGACAGTTGCACAACATGTTAATTGAGATCCGTGCTGTAGCTAATGTGAGCAGCCAATACCAAGTGGACCATCTGTTAAGGATAGCAGAGGCTCATGGCGTTGAATGGAAGCTGACTGATCAGCTGACAGAACATGGGATGTCCCTGTGCTGTCACCTGACATGGGACGGCCTCGGCTCTCTCAGAGGTGTGGCCCCTGAAGGCTACAGCCCTCACGTAGGTTGGATGATTATTGTAGTTGTTTCTATAGTTTTTTTTTTTTTTTAGTTTTTTTTTAAAGTAAATCAAATGTTTTTAATCTCAGCAGTGCAGATGAAGTGAGACAGATGTGCCTGTGCTGAATTTACTGTGAAAAAGGGGGAGGGAAGTGTAAGAATGGGGGTGGGGAGACGTGCAGCCTGAGCCAATGGCTGGTGTAACCTTCACTGACTGGCCTCCTTTTACAGGCTGCTGACACGAGTGCTATATTAAAGAGATGCCACCCACAGCTGCACCTGACAATTTAAAGCACAGACTCGACCGGGGGGGACCAGGCGCTGTGGTACGCTCCAGTTGTTGCGCGGATCTCTGGTGACAGAGACATTGCTAAGGCTGTGTCACACGAGTAGACTTTCCTCCATCCAGTAGACTCGTCCTATCGACTCTGCGCTTCAGGGAGGATTGCTTTTCTGCTGTTGCCGGCTTCAAGAAAGAGAAGAATGTTAATCTTGATGGAACCACCAAAAAGATTTTCTTCTTCTATGGATTACTAGAGTAAAAAACAGACTCTGGTCTATCAGTGTCAAAAAAGAGGAAGAGGAACCAGTTGCTCGATCACTACATCAAATCATATTTTTCTTTTCTCTGTACCTCAGCACAGGTCACCAGACTGTTTTTTCTTGTAGATCAACTTTCTTCACCTAGAAATGGAGCATCTCTCACCTTAAGCCCTTACTGCACCCTCTTGTGATGCACATGTCATGGTCGGATGCAGATTTGAGTGCACACCCCACTGTGTTCCATGAAGAGGTTTGGCAGCCTGAGACGGAGCAAGAAACGGAAGGAGCAGGATGGGTTAGGAGGGAGACATCAGTCGGAGGCGTCCTGTTTGTCTGGTAATCTGTCTGCTTCATCAAACCACATAGATTTATAGATTAATTAGATCATAGATTAGGTCTGAGATTAAGGGTGAAAAAAAAAATAGAGCTCAGAGCTAGAAATGTAACTCCTGCATTCTCCATCTGGTCTGGACGTAGATCTTATATCTGAACATTATTTATACTTTCAGTGAAGACACTTTGGTGATTGATTGACCTTAATGGACTCTTTCACATAAACAGATCTACAGTATATTATGATTAGACACATGTAATCAGAGTGACTGTCGTGTGTTGTGTAGCTGTGGACGCTCCATATAGCTGTAGGTTTTGGTTACTGTACGTGCTGGGTCTCTGGTCTACAGTGACAGGAACGAGGCAAGTGGCCAAGTGGTAAAAGTGTATGAGAGGCGGAGCAGAGGCAGAGAGAGCCTGCCGTCACTTTAAGTCGCACGTCTCCATCAGTTTGATTGTTTCAGCAGCGCTGCGTGAGGATTTATCACCGCAGTCTCGTTACGTTATGAAGCCTTTCCATTATTGTAAGTTAAAAGTATAAGCTGACATTTTATCGTCGGTTTGCAGTTGATTGTCTCTGTAGGTTCTCAGTCGCCCAGGTCATTTTGTCCAAGGTGTTTAGGGAGAGGGACAAGTGGACTGTCCTGTTTTTTCCCAGTCTACACAATTACAATTTGTGTGAAGCTTTAGCTCCTACAGTCTGATCCGTGGCCTCGTTGGAGCCTCTGTGTGGTTGTTCAAGTGGTCCTTCATCGCGTCGACTTCACGGTTCCTGATTTAGAGCCAGTCTGACCTCAGAGGAGTCGCCCGCTGCTGTCGTAGTGATGCATGTCTATATGTGGCCATGTATTTGTAGAGGCCATTGTAAAAGCAGTGTACAATGTGGTGACACCTCAGCCTAAAGCATAAGCCCTTTGATGGAGATGTGGTACACTGTAAAGGTGCTAACAGTGGTGGTTACAGTGCTCACTGCACTCTGTAAGACCCCAGTGTTAGTGCTGGTCCAGTGAAGCAGGGAGACTTTGGTTCGGTGTGTTTTGTGACTGCTTATTAAATGACCCAGTTTGCACATAAGTGTAATGCACGTCAGTAATAGTGCTGTTACTGAAGTGCTAACAAGTCGGGGTTTTTTTTTTCTTTTACAAGGACCTCATGAAACTAGCCCAGATTGCTATTAAGGGTCATGTAGTTTACAGCTTACTACTTCTACTATAGCTCAGGCCTAAATAAAAGAAAACACATTCGTTTCAATGGACTTTACATTTAAAAAAATTAGAACAAAAATTCTCCAAAAAACCCAAATACGAATGGGTAAAAAAGGAGAAAAATACACGTAATGTTATGTTACTATAGTTTAAATTTGCAATACACATTACACACATTTCACAAATATTATTGAAAGCCAAGTCACCAGCAGCTGTGTTATGTGGTAAGACACAGTACTACGTACAGTGGGCCTGTACTGGTTCTTCATCTAGTGGTAAGAGAGTTAGTATTTCAAGTGAAGAATCGTGGGTTTAACAGTTGTCTCATGCATTTTTTAATGTTGACTAAATATACACTTATTAAGTGCTTACTTCGCTCATTACATTGTTTATTCTTGTTTATTTATTTTTAGATAACACTTAAAATTTTCCTGAGCAACAGAAGTTGCCGTACAACGTTCAACATTGTTCACCAGTTTGAACCTCTTGACAAAATCCCGTTTACAGGCAGCTGGAAAACCTGACAGTCTGGAGATGTCTGTGCTTTCTAGGGTTTGATTGTTATTTCTGCGAGACCACTAACATGCAGATAAGTGAGCAGCAATAATAGTATTTGTAATGCAAGAAAGCTAGTACCCACATAAAGCAAGGCATCCACTTCCCATTTCCTGGTCAGTGTCAAGCTGCCCAACCATCAACCAGGCTCAGGAGAGGACTCTCACCCGCTGTTATCTCCTCCTCTGGAATGTGCCACAACAGCGTAGCTAAATTAAGAAGACTACATGGCCGAAGCGGAGCACCCCAAAGAGGGCCAGTCCACGCCAACTAAATGTCAAGAGATAATGTGGAGAGCAGATAGACGACAACAACAACAACAACAACAAAAACGCTGGTAAAAAAGCTAGTGTTTAGAGAAGGACGTATCACATGACATTCAGAAGGAAATGTCTTTCATTTCTGTACCAGTGACTGGGTGTAATGATCTGCCAGTGCTGAACAACATAATACTGACAAAGTCTTGGCTCTGCCCTCACACCAGTGTAAACTGGTCCCACGCTGGAGGACTTGAAATGTGAACCGTTTGGTCCAGATCACTTGGTCCACTGGTTGGCTGGTCTCAGAAATATGTCAGCAGGGAGGAGCTCAGCCAGCGTGAGCGTCATGTGTCACCGTCCGTAAGACTGTGACACCTGACGTGAAAGAGAATGTGGCGGCAGAGGGGCTTGTCATGTGACGTGTCACAGGAGGAGTTGCGTCACCGACAGCTGACTGTTACACTGTCCTGGGGCTTAACGCTGCATCCTGCTGCAGGAGGAGGGGGAGGAGGGGGAGGCAGACATTAAACATCACAGGTTACCTTCACCTTCACAAACAGAGAAAAAAAAAGACATTTTCACAACACGCCGGTCAATTTGTCTTAGTAAAAATTGACCGTGGGGCCACACAGGGAGGAGGAGGAACGGGAGCTGTCAGCGGTCAGCCTTTGACTTCTGATCCCACCACTAAAAAAACCCTCCTCTTCTTGAATGACCACAGAGTTATGTAGCACATTATATTTTAGGAGGCGACCTGGTGTGACAGTCAAAGACTGTGTTTAAAACTTCTGTCTTTGAACGACATAAAACAATTAGCTCAATGATAGGTGGGAACACACGCAAGAAATACACACATACTTTTAATGTGGCAGGAACCAGGAACATATGTGAAATGTGAGAAATGAGAAATGTGCAGTCTATGGTTAAAAAAAACACAAAAAAGAAATAGTTTTACTACATTGGTTGTAGAAATAATAATAACTATAATAATAATAAGCAAGTGTTACTATTATTATTACAAAAATAATAACTTATATCATTATTATTTCTATTGTTATAATTTTCCTTCCTTTTATAACAACTCAAAGTTACTTGTTGACCTGATCAAATATTAAAGCTTCATTTTCAGCTTCTGTCTTGATGATGTTTTATGTAACATACCTCTGTCTGTCAGCAGCAGGGCTGTGGTTCAATCTCTGGTATCCGTGCTATCGCCCACGGATCTTTCAGTCCCGGCTGGATCAGATATGCGTTCCCTCTCTGTTATAGCATGTGACAGTATTCGTGGTATTCGTGGTATTTGCAGCAGTCGGTGCTGTAGCCCTTCAGTCCAGCCGACTCTACCTGTCAACTGCGTCCAGAGTTTTGATGTCAGTGGAGCTCTGCCTCAGGCCTAAAGAAACTGTCTCGTCTTTTCACAGCCTCTGGTCTCTCCACACCACCCAGCACCCCCGCACAGGTGGCCAGCCAGCCCGCCTTCCCCCAGGAGGTCCAGCCGAGCAGGCCGAGTCCTGAACGCTTGGAGACGAGCTACAGGTTGCGCTCGCTGTCTACACCTCCAGACACAGGACAGCCCTTCTGCGAAACCCCCCATCCCTTCATCAAGCCCTGTGCCAGTTTACTCTACCTCACAAGTGAGTCACAACACAAGCAGCTGTCAGTTGACAAACAAATACTGTTCCTGGTATGGACTTTATATTTGGATTTAGAGAAAACTAAACTGAAACTAAATTTGTTATTACTCGGTCACTTCACGAGTGAATGTAGGTGCGAATGTCAGTGTGAATGGTTGTTTGTCTCTATGGCCCTGCAGTTTGAAAGAGTACCCCCCCACACACACACACACACACACACACACACTCCCTTCATCCGATAATGTTGGGATTAACCATCCACCCATGACCTTGAAAAACATTAGGTGATAGAAAAAGAATGTGTTTTTCTAAAGGCTAGATATGGTTCTCTCTATTATTATATATATGGTAAATGATGCATCAGGTTAAAAAAAAGACATGGTAGTGCAATCCTCCTAATATTGAGCTTTAATACTATTGTTGCCTAAAACTGTGGTAACTAGTTTTAGTTCATGAGTTCAGTGGTTCCTGAATTTGACTTTTTTTATGCTGCATACTGTACATCTATTTAATCTTGATTCATATTCATCATCACTCAGCATCAAGTGTTAATGCAACCGTGTAAGATTGTGTGTGGTGTTCTTAATCATAATTTTTAAAAGACTTAATTAGTTCAAAAATATTTTATTTTAACTAAGCGTTGACTTAGTCAGGAGATAAAGTCCTCGTCGCGAGACCGATTTAACCGGGTGTCTTCTGAGGATTGGCGTGAGTCAGAATGAAACTCCAGATTACTTATGATGTCATGACTTGCGGCAGGGATTTAATGAATAAAACTCGAAGCCTCTGTCTCCACCTGTCTGCTGTGAGTGATGGTGTTTTCTGGCCTGAGGAGCAGATCGATATTTCATCACCACGGTCGTGTATTGATATCACCGTCCCAGAGATGATTGTGGCTGAGCGGCGATGATGAGTCAGCACCCACTCGTCACACTCCTCCTCCTCCTCCTCCTCCTCCTCCTCCCTCATGTGTAATAACGATTGTCGTTGTCAGGTGACGTTACGTCTCGGGCAAAAATACAATTTCGCCACAGATTTACTAGTTTCTTTGCTGGACATTTCCTGTGCGAGACTGAAGCAGAGTGTTTGCCCGCGGCGGTGCAGCAGGGCTTGATTTATGAAAGTGCAGGAGCAGTTTTTGGCAAGAGAAGTGCTGTGTCACCATTGCAGGGGCAACGCTGGGGACTATTTTAACAGCCCACAGCAGCTCTGCAGACCTGCTCACCCTGCACTGCTGCAGTGGTCGAGCTGTGATTATACTCAGGCCGAGGGAAATCATGAATCAGTGAGAAGCACACTGGAGGTAGACTGAGTGTAAAACTCTCAACAAAACACGGCACAAGCGGATGGCGCTGTGAGTTTTGCTGCACTACACTGGGAAAAGACGAGGTAGCTTGTGTTTGCGAACGCTGGCCAGAAAAAGGAAACAGATAATGTAAGAGAGTTGAATCTGATGGATATTTGTATAGAACACAGTTTGACATCATTTGAGGGACTTGATGTGCTGATCGCCCTGCACTGGGAGTGATGGATTTTCCAGTATTCTTTTTATAGACTTTATTTTTGAATGTAATTGTATTATGTCTTGAAATCCTTAAAATATTAATTTTATATTTGTACTGATAGTTTTCTAGTTGTCACAGTCCACTGCAGCACGTTTATGCAGTACCACTCCCCTTTGTTCTAATGAATTCTAACCCAAACTAAAATATTAGGCCATCTCTTAAAAAGTATATTTACTTTTGATTATTTGCATGTTCTCTACACTACGTATCCTACATTTATTCCTAAAAGATTCCACGGGTGGACCAGGTCACAACCTGTTTCTTTGCATTATCGCTGGGCTAACATCGAGTTCAAACTTTCTTCTAGTTTGGGCAAAGACCAATTTATAATATTTTTAAAACATGTTTGGTTAGTCATGCATATCCAGTGTGGTATTAAAATGAGTCATAATCGTGTTGAGGTTAAAAATGTGTTAAACATTATAATTTTCACCACTCTACAAAGATACTGTGACGACTGTCAGTTTAAACATCAGACACTTAACTGAAATAATATGATCAGTTTTATTTGAAACTGATGATAGTGTTTATCCCAGTCTTGTGATCTTAACAAAGTTAAACATTGCAAAACAAACAAACAAAAATCCGACTCTGCTGCAGCGCCATTTCACCCCGGATTAATTAAGTTATTATACACATTTCTACCACTCGACTTCAGTTCGGTATTAACTGGTGTTGATTTGACTTTACAGTCATGTTTTAGTCAGGATGTTAACGAGGTATCCCCAGCTTCTTGTTGCTTAGCAACGCAGGGGATTTCCTAATATGGAGACGCAGCCTCTGCATGCAGGGGTGTGTCCACGGTGTGAGCAGCTTCCTGCTTTCTTTCAGCCTCTCTCCACGCCAGGCTTCTCCTGAGGTGAGTGCCGTGGTTTCAGTACCGACTGTGGCGTTGACCGTGTTGTCAGTGAAGCAGCTGTCGAACCTCTGACACGGTGTGTGAGCAGCAGCGTCTGCACTCACTGGATCTGCCTCCACTGCAGTAAATGGATCAGGACTGTTCCACTCTGAGTCCAAGGGGGTGTGCGCAGTCTATTAATACCGTGCAAGTAAAGTTGCAGCTCCGCAATGCTTTGGTCCTGTTACCTGTACTGAAATCTGTCCGACTTTTGCGGATTTCGGGTCGCTGCTTCGAGCCCATGATTCGATTATTATCATTTCACCGTCTTTTTCCTCTCCTTTGACGCAGCGACCACAGTGCGCTGAGGCCGCTGGGGAAACTGTGGCTTCACCCTGCTGGTCACACACAATTCACAGCAAAGTTTTTTTTTATGTGCAGCGCAGCTGTGAGAGGATTTCAGCGCAAAGTTGAGATCTGTTTCTCTGTTATCTGTTGTCTGTCCTCTGTCCTCTCCCACAGGTCTACGGATTATCTGAAGGCATGCTGGAGAAACTTGAACTTGATGATGATGGTAGGTGTTTCTGTCTTCGTGTCCTGTGTCTCCGGTCCTTATAGAGGTTTATTATGGAGCCAGAGGTGCGGGATTAAGAGGATTATAATCCATGGTACAGGTGTTAGATTAGTATTAGAGTGTCATTCTGAGAGAATTAAGTTCACTTTTAAGCATCATCATGTCTTAAATGGACATAAATGATGATTATACCCAGAGGTCACGGCAGGTGATACATGATATTTAGATTAAACTCCTAATGAAAATCTACATTGTCTTTTGGTATTTGGTAGTAATCACGGTGTTTTATCTATTACTTTTGACTGATTGAAATGTGTGTAATATATAAAAGAAAGTCATTTAACTTATGCTATTTTTGACATGTCGTTTTGAGTATTTTTACTTTTATGTTCAGTCTGAGATCAGATTTTCAACTCCAAGTTTTCTTTTAGCATTTTAGGGTGTTGTTTTGCTGATGTGTTCATGTTCAAAATGACACTGAATATTGACAAAAAACTGATAGCTAATGCTTTTTAAATATATATTTCACATGTAGTCCATTTTTTCCTTCATTATCCAAGTTCCTCACCAACAAACATATCCTGCAAAAAAAAAAAAAAAAAACAACTGAAAGGATGCTGAGAGGATCAGGTTGGTTTTGTCTTGTGCTGTACAACCCAAAATCTCTCCACATTCTTCCAGAGTTTCCTGCTTCAGCGTGGTGTTTCAAAGTCATTTCCTAATTATCATCATTTTTATTATTGTGTAATTAATGTTGCCCGTCAGTTTAATCTGACATGTCAAACAGAGAGTCCGCCTTGGACACATTTCGATGAGATTTCTGATTAAATCCTGTAAATAAACTAATCTGCTCAGTGTTTGTGGGAAAGGAATTATCCTAATGTTCTTAGTCCTTCAGCCAAGCTTTCACTGAGTTTTTTCCACCTGCTCCTGTGTTGGGAGTGGATCATAATTATCAGTAACATGGAACAGTAAAGTGGCAGTAAGTGGTTCAGAGCAGTAATGGTTGTTTAGGCTGTGAGAGTGTTTTGTTTGTAGCCTGTCATTACATATTCCCAGTGAGAGTTCCTCTTCCTCTTCAAGTATTTTCCTCTCTCTTCTTTTTGTCTTCCAGCTGCTGAAACTGAGAGCGATATTTACACGCGCTTTATGAAATCCCACAAGTGCTACGACATTGTCCCGACGAGCTCTAAGCTGGTGGTGTTCGACACAGCGCTCCAAGTTAGTACTGATGCGTGCACGACAATCAGTGTGTCCATTTGTTAAGAGAGTGACGTACACAGTAAAGCCTGATTATAAAAAAAATTAAAAAATTAAAACTAAAATCACAATTACCATGAACTGCTTCACGGCAAAATACAACAGAATGTTGACAGTGTGTGATCTAAAGGTCACCTGTCTGGAAAACTGAGGGTTAATGTTTAAAAGAAGGATAATTGCGTCTTCAATGACTGATGGGATTGTCATAAAGTCGTTGAATAGTAAACGTTTGCCGGCTCCAGTTCTTTGATATGTAAAACTTCAACCACTAAATATACCTGAGCTGAGACACGGAGGCAGTACAAATTTAAAATACATTCAAGGAATTCCATGTTTTGGTAAACGGCCAGTGCAGAAGTCACAATGCTCAGGCTGGAATGTTACAGGCTTAAAAAACTTTGAATAATGAAGTACTTTGTATTATTAAACAAATAATAAATATATTTATTTTTTTATTGTTATTATTATTTTTTAACCTTCAGGTCAAGAAAGCGTTCTTCGCCCTGGTAGCAAATGGTGTACGAGCTGCACCACTATGGGACACAGAGAAGCAAAGCTTTGTGGGTAAGAATGACAGAACATTTTCCAGAACTTTATTTGTTTTATGGGTATCTTAAAATTGGCAATGTGTACTATTTCAAGAGGGGCTGGTGGCGCAGTGTCTGTGAGGACTTCCACTGATACTTCTCTAAAACAAATAAGCAAAGTACTGCGTTTAAAAGGATGAAATGATCCGGATTTTCATGTTATGTATATTTATGAATTACGTATGTTTATATATGTATGTATGTAGGTGTGCATTTATATATATATATGTACACTATTTTTGTGTACCACCTAAAATGTTTTTTGGTCCACATCGTTTGAAAAATGCACATTATTCCTGGGGCTCACTGCATAAAAAAGTCTTTTTCAGAAGACTTTACTGCTCGGTTAGTTTCCCCTCTGGAAAAAAGCGATATATTGGTGCACCTCTGCACAGGCAGCTCAGTGTGTTAATGCAGCCGGTCACGGCCAGTGGAGCGTGACACTACGTACATTGAGCAGAAATCATTATAGCTGTCATAAACCATTAAACACAGCCAGGACTCCTGAGTTGACCTGCACTCAGACAGGGTAAAAAAACCCCAAGGCCTGCGTCATGTCAGCCAAGTAACGTCAGTATCCAAACTGGCTTTGTTGTGCCGCGTCGAGTTTATTGCAAGTCAGCCTGTGATGAATAATAAATGTTGGAAGCACGGGGGAGGGAGGCAAACGTGGGCGACAGAGGGAAGAAGGGTTTTTTTGTTGTTGTTGAGCCACACCCTTCTGTGTTGTCTCTTCTGCTCAGGTATGGAGCAGCTTGTTGATTCACTGTTTGTTTGTTGGTTTGTTTTTTGTTCTGTTGCA
>NC_024326.1:5031534-5036438 GCF_000523025.1 Cynoglossus semilaevis
ACAGATACTACAAGTCACCGATGGTAGGTTCACCGAAGCACGACACTGTCTTTGTTTCCTCAACACAGTAAGGAAGTTGAACTAAACGGTTGTGTCTGCTGCAGGTGCAGATTTATGAATTGGAGGAACATAAGCTGGAGACATGGAGAGGTCAGGCACATGTTGAATTTTATTATTATTTACTTTAATCTTCAGCGCAGAAGATAAACTAACTTTTGTTTTTTATGTTGTTGTTGTTTTCCAGAGGTCTACCTTCAAGCAACATTCAAACCTCTGGTTAACATATCACCTGATGCAAGGTGTTTACTCAATGAATCTGTGTTGTCAAGGACAAAGTTACAATTCAATGAATTAGTTTGAAAGAATTGTAGATAAGATTTATATAGAACAAAGAACGAACCTAGTGACCAAGGCCTAAAATATTTGATTTTTAACTTAAAGAATCAAATAATATATATATTTCTAAATCATTATTTTATTTCATCAAATTATTATATAATAGGTCTTGTTCCCAATTATGTTCATCTTTTTAGTTAGATTTAGCTGGGCATAAATTCAACCTCACTCAAACATCTGTACAACATAATACTACTACCACACGGTGTTTCTACTTCTGCTTTCATTTTCCAGATTACGAGCAGCAACTTTGTGACTAGCCTTTTTTTTTCTGGTCTGACACAAATGATAAGCTTCTGGGATGAGTCATTTTTTCTGGTTGTTCTTAGTAAACATTAGCCTGATTCGGGTGCAATTCCAAATGAAATACTGATATTTTGAGCATTATTTCTCTCACTGTACCGTGCCTTTTTTTAAACTGGTCCTTGTCTCTTCTACTTGCAGCCTTTTTGACGCCGTCTACACCCTCATCAAAAACAAAATTCACCGCCTGCCTGTCATTGACCCCGTCACAGGGAATGCACTTTATATTCTGACTCACAAGAGGATCCTCAAGTTCCTTCAGCTTTTCGTGAGTTCACCGCAGACATCCTTGAGATAGTTTCGCTCAAGGTCTTTAAGAAATAAATGTAATAAAAATGCTGAATAGTACATTCACACTCTGCTGCCCTCTGGTGTCCCATACTTGTCATGACGTCTGATTTTACATTAGGGGAAATCAGAATAGTAGACGTGCAGTTTTCTCTGGAGTGTTTCTGTTCACCACAGATGCGTGAAATGCCAAAGCCGGCCTTCATGAAGCAGACCCTCTCCGAGCTGGGCATCGGTACGTACCATGACATCGCTTTCATCCACCCAGACACGCCCATCATCAAAGCACTCAACATCTTTGTGGAGAGAAGAGTGTCTGCTCTGCCTGTGGTGGATAATTCTGGTAAGAAGACAAACTGTGAAACCCTCACAAACAAGCTGTAAAAGTCAGAAGAAAAAATGGGACTCATTTCTTCTTTTTTTCTGTCTTTGTACAGGAAAGGTTGTGGACATTTACTCCAAGTTTGATGTAATTGTAAGTACAAGTGTGGCAGCTCTGGTTTCTTAATTATTTTTAACAACAAAATAAAAAACAACACTGTAAAATATAACATTTAAATTATACAACATTATAATCATTAGACTGCATCTCTCCTCCTTAATTCTACGTGGAATTTGGATCATTTCCAGGGTAAATTTATTAAACTTTTTAGCTACAAGCGCAGCTAACCTTTATATTTTTGTAATGTATTTTAGCTACTTTTTTATTATATTTATCTAATTAAAATATTTTATGTTAACTTTTAGATGCTGAGATTTTATTTTTGGCAAATTTATAGCTGTGTGATTCAAATACAATTAATTACCTTTTAGATTTAAAAAAAATCTTTGTGCAGTAGAGACTGAACATATTTTGTTTTTCATGTTTGACTGTTTTTAGCCAATTTGGCTGTGTTTAAGCTAATCCTTGGCTGACATTGTGCCATCTGTTTGAACTTTCTCTCCTGATATTTTCTGTATTCCAACCTTTACTTAAATTCTGTGTATCATTGCGATTAGATTTTCTCTCACACTGGCGGTGCTTCTAATGTTTCTGTGTAGAACTTGGCTGCTGAGAAGACATACAACAACCTGGACAACACAGTGACACAGGCTCTGAAGCATCGCTCACAGTACTTTGAAGGCGTCGTCAAGTGCAACAAAATGGAAACCATGGAGACCATCGTGAACAGAATAGTCAAAGCTGAGGTGAGTTTGTGACTCACGTTGACGTGCGGTGCGCTACACACTGGGACAACCATTTGTTTACTAGTTCACCTCTTTTATTCCAGGTACACCGGTTAGTGGTGGTGGACGAGCACGCAAGCATCGAGGGCATCGTCTCCCTGTCGGACATCCTCCAGGCTCTGGTGCTCAGCCCCACAGGTATAGATGCTCAGCATTGGTAGCACCACTCACCCTTCTGTCCCGGACTTTGAGTTCTCTCCCCCCTCCTGCCCTGTAATTTTGTCCCAGGTAGGAAACATGCAAAGTTTTGCAGGTGTCTGGCTGTGTCCGTCAACCTTTTTTGTACGGCTGGAAAAGGTTGCTCCTCTGTGTGCAGCGGGGTTGCGTGAATCTTTGTTTCAGGAAAAAGAACTTGTCAAACAGCAGACCTGAAATAGATCGCCTGTTTATAGAAACACCTTCACAGTGTGTTTGTACTGGACATCCTTTACTAAAAGTTCAGTATTATTACATGGACATTTCCTGCTCTAATATACTGTATACTCATCTTGCCTTTTTCTGGTCAGAAACTCTGCTTCAATGCAAATGCTTTGTGATAATGTGCTTAAAGGCAAAGGTAAAATGTTTGCATAAATGCAAAAAAGAAAAAAGAACCAGACACACACCTGTCTAACTTTCCCAGTTTTATTGACTTGTCTCTGGTTGAACTCTATATGTTTTTGCACCAACGCAGTCTCCGTTGTTGCTCTGAGAACTTTTTGTCTACTCCGCTGTCTCAGTGGCGTCCCCAGGGGCTGACGCTGAAAGCCTCAGAAAAAGGAATGGAGCTTGATTTTTCTAAAAACAGGAAGTGCCATTTAGAAACTATTTATTAATGTTTACGTTGGGTTTTTTTCTCCTGAAGATTTCAAGCTTTTAAAATGGGAGATTTGAAAAAGTTTTACATTTTATCTTTATATTCTGTAATAGACATCTGCTCAACATCAGATACATTTCCCCCATAACTAGTTGACTAAATCAACTGCTGAAGTTTGGTTCAACTAATAATGAAACGAGTGAATGGACCAAAGTCAGAGTTTATTATTGTTTGTCCTCTTTTGTCTTTTCCTCTTCTCTTCTCCAGAAGCCTCCAAGGAGGAAAACCTGACCATGTATGAGGGAGGCAGCGTAAGCAATAGTGGAAACCTGGTGGGAGAGACTGCAGGGAAGTCCACTGGCTGAGATGATGTGAGGACGACTAGCACCTGTGTGAAGGTTCAGGGAGGAGACGTCTGCAACAGATGCACTATAGAGGCTTGGAAACCAAAGAGCTAGAGGAAGGGAGTGAAGAGGAGTCCCTGCACTGAGGGGTTTTTCAGATTTGGTTTGCTTTGTTTTTGTGTTTGAACACTGATCAGACAGACACGAGTACATAGATCTATAGATAGATACACATTAGTGATCCCAGGCTGAAAGATTAAAGTGGAGCAGCAGCATCACATACACAGACAATAATAACAATGAAGTAATAAGAGGAAGCACAACTTAGACATATTAAGCTATAATGAAACGCAAAAAGATGTGTATAAAATGTATAGATAAGCAGTACAAACTGTATTGGTAAAATGTGTAGATGGACAGATGAGCCCCAAGTATAAAAATGTACAGTATAAAATAAATATGTATATATATAAGCAGTGTCGATTGTAGTGCAGGAAAAGACATGAGGTGAAGTGAATAGTTGTGCATACAGCTGTGTAAAGTGCGTAGAGGAAACTAAGATTATGACCATCACACTGTATACAATACGCACACACTCCCTACAGACACAGGTGCATGTTGGGTATCTGCCGGTGTTTTCAGTGGGAACACTGAGACAGGTTCTCATGAATTAGGGCTTTAGATAAATGTATATCTACAACCTCGCTGCTGTAATCGGTCGCTTTAAGTCATTGTTTGACACTGAAGCAGGAAAATGCACCGGCTTTTAAAAGTTCACTGAGGCAGACGTCACAGTTTGATTTAAAACTGCAATTTACTAACGCCGTGGCCGTTTTATGACTGTTAAAACGATGGGTTTCCTGCGCCAACGTTTATCTCCATGTCCTTTTATCGCCCTATTAGTGCCTTTTGGTTTGGTCTGACAGCAATTCTGATGCTTTACATTAAAAAATAGTAGTATTTGTGATTGAGTAACTGGTGACATTAAAATGTAATGTTTTTTTCATTTTGGAAAATCATAAACACAACATCAGGTTTTATTATCTGTGTCTCTCACTGAAGTCATATCAAGAATTGAATCATTGATACTTGAATATGTTAAATAGACTCTACATTAAAAGATGAATCAAAGTGAAAAAAAAGAATTACATCTCCAGTCTGAATCCACATTTAAATCTACAACAAAATCTGAAAATTCTAACAAAATCTGTTCTTGGATTTTGTTCATAATGATTTTAGGGAACACATCTGTCATCTAGTCACCTTGACTTTAAAGATGCATGTAAGTAACAGTGAAGCTGAAAAAATTTCGAATGTCAATGTTGTTTTGTGGCTTCACTTAAGTAGACTCTCACAAACATGACATACCTGGTTTTCTCGGCGGTAGCTCAACTGGACTCGTCTCCATCTCCCACTGTATATACTGTATGTTGTTTATTTTTATTTTTCAGGGGGAAAGAATCACAGAAAGCTTTATTTTTATGAAGGTGTCGACTTGTGGAGAGACTGCAGTTTTATTGTTATTTTTGTAAATATTTGTTGGCAACATG
>NC_024326.1:5036538-5043858 GCF_000523025.1 Cynoglossus semilaevis
GAAAGAAAAATATTTTTTAAAAGGCAAATTAGAGTATAACACTTATTTTGTGTTTAATCATACACCACACGTTGCTGTTCTTATTCTCCTACTGATCACCATATGATGTTCATGTCTTACACACTTCTATGCTGAGGGAAATTCTTCTTGCTGCCAAAGATGGCCATGCTTTCGTCTCCAGATCTGTGAGCTGTGGAGCTCTCAGCCCTGGAGCCTCTGCTCCTGGTGGCCTGCTGCCCTCAGGATATTTTTGTGCAGGGATCGGCAGCCATGTGCCAGAGCGCAGTGCTGAGAAAAGGATGGTTTTATTTCAGATGATCAACCCCAGCAGCTGTAAGCTCATCCCCAGAAAATGAAGATGATCTCCCCGTAAAGTCAGCTGTCATTTCCTGTGGCTGTGAGTAGAACGTGCACACTCCCAGAGTGGTTGCAGGACTCGTTTTGGGGATCATTGTTCATGCGGCGGCCACAGGGTGGCACTGCAGCACACAGTTGACTGCATTAAAAGAGCCAAAATCACTAGCTGCAGTTGATTCAGTGATTAAGAACCACCACTTCCTCATTCAATATTTAAAATTTTGAAATCATAGATAATCTTTTGCCATGACCTGGAAATTGACATATTTTTCAGGAAAGGTTTTGGGTTTTATTTTTAATTTGAGGAAACTAGCCTTTAAACGAGGCATAGAGTCTGTGCGTGGATCTAATGGATTTCCAAATGAGGGATAAAAGTGGACCAGACTAAGTCCAGACAATCTGCTTTGATCTCTCAATCTCCCCTGTGATAGCCATTGCTGGGAAAGCCTCCTCCACACCTTGTAGCCCCAAAGCAGGAAAGGCAGGAGGGCATCACTGTCCTCCTCCGTCTCCTCTCCTCTCCTCTCCCACTGACATCCACACCCACACTGGACCTTCTTTTGAAAGTCTGGGCTCTGATTTAAAATTCCTCTTCAGACCGTGTCATGCATTTTATATGCATGGTGGGCTGAAAATGGCTAGAGAGGGGGGGCTTCAGCCCAAATGAACTTCCTCAGGGATATACATCTACACACACACACACACATTTTTTCTGAACCCTCTCAACTCTATCAACATTAGTTTTACTGTATCACACTACTCACAAATTCTACCAAGCAGACAGAGGGGGCCACAGCCTTTGAAGACAAGTGTGATCAGAACAGAGGCAGTGGGATGTAAAGAAAAAGAGAATAAAAAAAAAAAACTGGCCGCAGGGCATTTGGGTTTCTGCACCCATGTTTAGCAGCGTATGGAGCAGAAGTGAAGGCAGACAAGTGGAGTGTTTGGGGACAGCTTTGATGTCTGATGGGGTGCGGCTGGTGCACAAGTCCTTCACAAAAAGACCCCTAGACTGGAGAAGACAGCTTCACATTCACAGTTCATACACTTCATGGAAACACAACAGCAACAAGTTCTTCCTTTTCTTCTTTGTTGATTGTTTCGTGCTTTACAGTTTTTACACATCCTGTTAATACAATTTTAATAATCCAAAAAAAATGTTCTTCTTCTTGACACGCAGGGACAGACCACAGGGTGGACCGATTCATGATGCTGTGATCCTGTGGAAGCACAATGTGACAGCCAGACTGAGGCTGCAGTTTTGTTTCACAGGCAACACTGACATATTTAAACAACAGTGGACTCATGAGGAGCTGATGTGCCAGGTGACTGGCACCTCCATCACAAGGTCACATGTAGAAACAAACAACCATGCACACACACACTCACACGAATAATATATTCAGAGTAAACAATTAAGCCAATTGGGTTTTTGTAAACCAAAGAACCAAGAGAAAAGCCAACCAAGGTGAGAACACTGACCGCTCTATAATATTTTTTTATTTTATTTAAGTGGTGAATTAGGTGATTTTTATTGACTGAAGGAAGGATAAATATAATGTTCAGCAACGTTTGTTTTAAATCAATTAAACATTTCATATTTGACTTGTATTACACACATAAAAAGCAGGGTTTTTTTCCTCTCTATGAATGGGAGCCCCTTGTAAAATGAAGATGGAAAATTGGACATTTGAGAAATCAGTTTATTAGGAACAATATGATCCCACTAGCTTATCGTTGATATAGCAGTAAACAACAGAAACACATTTTTTTAAGTGCTACAGGTTTGCAATTATAGACATAAAACAGTACAGCAACCATAGTGCCCTACATTCATAAATGCACAAAGAATATCAAACTTACAGTATATTGCTGTTGGACTCTTCCTCTCCTACACACTCCCAATGATTAGGTTGGTGAGTGTGTGTGTGTGTGTGTGTGTGTGTGTGTTGATAGAGCGACACTTGTAGGGACAAGGCCATTGTTATAGGGACACTTTGTCCTTGTGGGGACTTTTAGGATATTTTGAGGTTCAAGATTTCGTTTGGAGTAAGGGTTAAGATTAGGGTGAGATTAGAGTTAGGTTAGGGATCAGGGTAAGGAGAATATTTGAATAATGCACTATGCACTATGTGAACTGCTTGCAAAACAAAACAAAAAAGAACCAAACAAACAGTGTGTGTGTGTGTGTGTGTGTGTGCGTGCGTTTTCAGAGCTGGCATGTCAACATTTTTACATATAATTATGTGAGCACAAAGTTAATCTGGTATAGTACAGTAACACGAGATAAACCCTCCACAGAGAGATCACAAACCATCACTGAGCAGCAGTGAAGTCCAGCGACATACAGTATATTACCATCAAGCTACTATTTGACTTTTTGTGTGTTTTTCTTTTGTTTTTTGTCCTTTTAAAGTAAAGATTAATACATGTTACCTTTGGTTTCTAGCTCTCTAGAACTATACTGTTAAATTGTGGCAGTTGTAAGCTGTAAAATAAAAGTGGAATCAACAGTATAGCAGCCTTAAGCCAATTATAATACAACACAGAAAATCACTTTTTAATCTTTTTTTTTGTTATATTAGCAGCCAGGAAAAAATGTAGTTACAGTGTTAATCCATAGAACAGGAAATGCCGTTCTAGTCAAAGAAATGTTTGAAATCTGATCTGGTACCTCGTAATAAATAGAAAAAAAAAGCAACTTCTCTGTTATTTTCTAACCTATTCCATGAATATATGTATGGTTATATTTCATTGTGTGAGGACAGGGTCTGTTAACAACTTAACAAAAATAAAATTAATAAAAACAAAAGATTTTTTTTACCAACTTTTGCTGTATTGTATTGAAGAGGTTCTCAACCACCAGGCCACAGACCGGTAGCCGCCCATGAGTTACTTGGCAACAGGTCACAGAGACACATGTCAAGACTCAAAACAGTCCGACCAGGTGAAAGTTAGACTTTTATCTACATTACTTGTTTTTTATGTTATTTGTATCATTTTTTGTTTTCACATTTCTTCATTGAATCTTGGCAACCGGCCTGTCTGAATGTCATCTTAAATTCAACCACATGCCACGACCTCTACTGCAAACCATCTCCCAACATCCCCAAGACAGCCCTAAATTTTCTCTCAGACTGTAACACAAGACCAACATCAACCAAAAAAAAAAAAAAAAAAAAAACAGACTGAAAGAATAAAATCAATAACTGGATGCAGACAGACAGTGACAACGTCTCAGGTTCCAAAACCACTTCCTGTTTCCAGGGGTGGTGCCATGTCACACCAAAAACAATGGTGGATTCTGACATGACAGAGTCGTGGTGTGGGCTTAGGTAGAATGCAGACCCAGAACATGACAGAGCCACCTCAACTCCATCCTTTGTCAACTCGCATGGACTGTGAGAATATTAAAAACAACAACTGCAACAGAGGTAGAAAATACCAAACCACTGCTGGGTTAGAGCTAACAACAAGGAGGCCGTCTGAGGGGGAATAGTCTGCTGAAATATCTTTAACTGTTATTGTTATTTGCAAAAAAGGTTGGTGTTTAAACCATCTGTGTGGCATAAAATTCCATTAGAATATTTGAATTATTCATGAAAAAACAGAGCTTTGTACTTTTATTAGGAAATTTTACCTCGTTATCTCGACAAAACCAAAATTATTTTGTATTTCGTCATTGTATTAGAAAAAACACTATTAAGATTTTTTCAGGTGGATGCGATGCCCTCACATGGAGGCACCTTTGGATGCACCCCATCCCAAATGCACTGTATGTTGCGTGAGGTTTACACAGATATTAAAATTCCAAATGCAGACGCACCGTTTTGTGCCTGGGTCATCACTTTTTTAACCATCATTCCTCTACAGTGACAGGTTTCTCTGCTGTGTTTTTTACTGGTTAGAAAGAAAAAACATCTCTGCCGGGTTTAGAGTGTGCCAAGAAATGAAATTAATATTAAAAATAAAGTTAAAAAAAGGCTGCTTTCCATAACTCTGAAAAGCTGAGCTCAGTCTTTCGCTGTCTCATACTCCTGTAGCACAGACCAGGGAGAGTACAATGGAGCAGTGTGTACGGCGTTCACTCCGCGGAGCTGTCTGAGGCGTGAAAGCGGCACGGACACACGCTGTGCCGGTTTCTGAGATGCGTCCATTATTCGACATGCTGAGCAGCTGCTCTGTGGAGGAAGTCCTTTGAAGGACGGCTGTAGGGAGGAAAAGTGGAGTCCACAGTTCAAACGAGGGTCTTCAGCCTAACAAGCAGGGGGCAACACATGGGTATTCTTTCTCTCCAGCATGGCATCTTTATCATCACCACTATCAACATCATCATCATCATCATCATAATCATCATCACCTTCATTGTCCTTTCACTCGATCATCAAGTCCTTCAGACAGGAGTCTGGTTTACACCCTGACACATGCAGCACCTACACTAACACTCACTTTTCATGCTCTAACTAGTAAAGAAGCAGGCAGAAAAAAAAAACACAAAACAAAAAAGAGAGGCATTCCTCTCTCTCTCTCTTTCTCTTTCAACTTAGTGCGATTACATCTAAGCCTCCACTTTTCCAGACGTCCATTTCTCTGCATGGGCCATGCATCTGGCTCTTCCACTTGTTTTGATTTGTGTCTGTTTTGACATGAAGGGGCGAAGAAGAGGGAGTTATAGTGAAAGAAGGCTTTGAAGAGAACCAGATTCAAAAGAGTCTAAAGCCCGTCTCTGCGGGGTCAGGAGCATCTTTAAAAGGAATACAGAGAGGCACAAAAGCAAGGGAAAGGGCGCAGGAAGTGAGGGAAATAAAGTTGAGCAGACAGAGCGCAGGTCTCCTTCACTTCTGGGTCAGATACGCTCCGATGGTGAGGCTGGCGGCCCCCAGTGCAGCCAGACCAAAGACGGTCTTGATGGAGGGCCAGGAGCAGCTGAAGGCAGACTCCCCCTGTCTGTCGTACAGCTCCACAAAGGCATCCTGGGAAACAGATGGAGAGAGACAAGGAGACGGTTAATTGGACTGTTGGAGAAAATGTGTTTACCTGCGTTTGTGTTGTGTTGCATCTGCCGCTGCTCTCAGACAGCACTGTTGAAACATCACAACGACTCAGACTGACAGGTCCATCACTGCAGCAGAGGACACAACACATCCAACAGCACGTATGAGCTGTGTTCATTTAGACATAAAGACCTCAGGGATTTTATCAACCATCTGGCTCCTTTAGTTTTACTAAACAAATGTGGATTAAGAACCTATGGTACTCACCAGTGTATTTGCAGCTAATTTAACATAAATTACTCAAATATATATATATATAAATGATGATATAAGAGCTCATTTTCTTTGTTATATTTTTACTATAATTTGAATAATATTATAGAAGAAAATATATAAGTATATATGTTGCTCATCATTTGTTCAAAGGTGACATTAGCATTATTAGCATTTGCTCAGATTAATTTGTCTCTTAGTTACGGTTCTTCTGTATCACACATGGAGCAGATGGCCCTCAGGTCTTTACATGATAAAAAAATCACCACTGTTTCAGAGCAAAAGAAATAAAACGTGTCCTTGAATTAATACCTGGTCCACAGACAGTTTTAAAAACACACTCAATTACTTTTTAAGGCCTTTAAAGGGTCATTTCCGCCTTTATCATTTCAGATTTCTACTTCTGCCGCCACTATCAACGCCACGTCCACGCTGCAGAGTCAGCACGGGTGTTTGTTTTTTTTTTAAAGACTGCCTTTTTTCAGAAATAGGGTTTAATGTATTCACACTCAGGCCAGTACATTGTTTCCACAACGCTGCAGCCAAGATGTAGACTCTTTCTAAAAACATTTTATGGCTGTGGGCTCTGCAGACTGAACCCCGTCTATGTCCTTTTATAGAGCAGCAGTGGGAAAAAGATTAAAGATGAACCAACAAAACTCTCTGAAGGGATGACGACGACAGAGTCCGGTTTCTATTGATGTACGAGAACAAACTCAGATAAGTCTGGATTCGATATAAACAGTGTTGTCACAGTGAAATTGCAGCTGGAAGATTGTAAATAGTCACACCATGCACCACCACTGACACAACACACCCAAAAAACACCGACACTGAGAGTGTGAGTATCATGAATGCTGCCTGCTGCTACCTTTTTTTAATAGAAAGACACAGTGTGTGTCTGCACAGCCGACATTATGGCTGAAATAAATACAGACATCTGCTCACAAGCGGTGACAGCAGGAACAGCTGGACAGGAAATCATGGCTCAATCTGAGCCACTCCCCCTCAGTTCCTTCCCCGCCCCACCTTCCACCACTATCACCCAGACGTTCACTGCTTTTCTTTATTTCCTGTTGATTATAGGTGTGTTTTTACTGCTTACCTCACTTTTCTAAGGAAATACGCTTTGTTTCATTCTCTGGAAGCTCCTCAATATAGTCTTTTTGTGTGGCCGTTGTCATGTTTTCACTGCAGCTCGAAAGGCTACATCACGCTGAAATACCATTAAAAGACCACACACGACAAATATAAAAAAGAAAGTTTGAAATTTACATCCAGTGCATGAACCATTAGAATTAAAATAATGGCTATTTAGCAGCGTGGCTAAATATACTAAGGTCAGGACTGAATATAAATTATGTTAAAAAGGTTTCATGAAATAAAAAAGTGAGGAATCTGAAGCGCTACTTTTAAAATATTTAACATGCTCACTACACTGATGGTGGGAGGTAGAGCCTTTTATAGCTTTAGGGTTATTGCATTTTCTGTGTGCATTTTATTTCCACTTCAATCTGGGAGAGATAAAAAAAGAGTTGTTCATTCATTCAGACAATCGGAACGTCCCTGACACTTTTTTTTCCGTTTCCCTTTTTTAAACAAAGGGCCACACAGGACTTAAAAAAAGGAGACATCCATTTTTAAGTGCAGCGGGGAGACAGAACTATTTCCTGTTTCCTTCTTCTCTCTTCCCGTC
>NC_024326.1:5043904-5045639 GCF_000523025.1 Cynoglossus semilaevis
AAGAGGAAGGATCAGCAGTTTGTTCCCAGTTTAAACCCTCTGGTGTCAAAACTCACTGAGCTCTAAAAATGAGATGGAAAGACCTTAAAACACTTGGCTGCCTTTCCTTTGTTGCAGCTGAGTGATTTTAATTAGAAAACAAGAGTCTGCCATCCCATCCTCACAGCTCTGTGACACTGATCTGCACTTGGTCACATGTTAATGAACAGAGTGGAGAACGTTCAGTGTCGCTGTCGAATTTTAAATCATGAATCCCCACTGTCTTCCTACTGGGTGACAAGTTGGTCATGCAATGAATAAAATGATATTATATACAAATATAATCCAATCAAATATTATTTAACAGCGTAAAATAGGACCATTAGGTGACAGTATTGCAAACTGCAAACCTAGGAATAACCAAGGCCGAGGGTGTTTGCAGTGTTAGCTACAGTAAGTGTGAAGCACCATGTGCTAACGCACTGCTGATGTACCACCGATATCCAACACCGAGTCCATTGTTCAGTTTCAACGCCTTTGTTGTAAAAGAGGCTTAAACATCTACCATAAACTTCAGTTGTTATTGACTACTAAAGAATGAACACAGAGGTTCCAGTGAGGAGCTGAGGGTTTCCACCACAGCACAAACAACCTAAGTGAGCAAACAAGTTCAAATTTAAAACTGACACTGAAGGACAATGTTTTGTGTTGACCATCAAGTTCCTCCTTTTAAATAGTTCTAACTTCGTCCAGACCCTCGTTACAAACTCAGGCTCAGTGTCAAACAAAGGCTCCACATCTGGTTCTGACAACAGAAATATGAAAACCAATCAAAGTCATTTTTAATTCCAGTCACTGATGGCGCTACCTAGCTTCAGAACAGTGCCAGTGTTGTCATCATCCTACATTAGACTGCGAAACATTTTCATCAGCCGACGGTGCTGTACACCACCACGTTATAGGTCTTTGACATTTCTTTCTTCAGTTCAGTGATGAGTTTATTTTCACACTTTGTTCATAATGAAAAAGAAAGTTCACGAAAGGGCAACGACTCAAGCACATCAAGCAAGGCAAGTTTTCATGTTTGTGTATTTTTAACATATTATTAATAGCTCAGTAGAAAGTCTATAGAGAACACTCTAAAAACACCTGATAACCTCAAACAATAAAAAAGAAATTAGGACTAAAAAACTAATACTAAATACCTTCACCTCAACCTCTGTAATAGTTGGCCAGATATTCTCATCTGTTCCGTAAGAGTTGACCAACTCTGACCAACGGAGCCACACATTAATCCCTGTTTTGCAAAAGAGCTCTGTCTTTTACTGACTGTTACCCTCCCTGCCTCCCCCTGCATGGGTGAGATTCTAATTATAGAAGAAGCTCTTTGCTCTGACCTGTGGATGAGCTGACGTACTGATGTCTGACTTTAGATTATTTCTTCACCTTCTTCTGCAAATTAACTACTTCAATGTTGGCAGTAACATCAAACCAGGGCTGTAGGTCCAGCACAGATCATCTGACCACCGTCAAGGAAAGACATTTAAAAAATGACAATCTCATAATGTGTGTCCTCGAAATGTCCCAGACAATCGGCATAGATTATCATCTATTTAAGTCTGAAACAAAAGCAGGCCAATTACAGTAAGAGGTGGGTGAGAGTGGTGATGGATGTTTGAAAGAATCCCACAAGGACAGAGATGGTAATAACTCCAGAGTGACTCAGGGGAGAGATGGGAAGAGCCTGATAGCGGGG
>NC_024326.1:5045660-5064350 GCF_000523025.1 Cynoglossus semilaevis
CGTAGTGTCAGGTGGATATCATGAGACTGAGGTATGCAACACTACAGCGCCTGGAACTTTTTCACTCACACGTTAGCTAGCAGTGCTGCCACAACCATGTGGGTGTTGTGAAAAACAAACCTCTGTTTTCTCTGTCCTGTTTCTTCTCTCCTGCCTCCATCCATGTTTATAACAGGGACCATTACAGGCTAAGACTGCAGGACACAAGACCAAATGTTGTCCAATTAATTGCAGGTAATCTGACTGACATCCAATCAGTCTTTTTGATGTGTTAATCCAAGGGTGAAAGGTCAATATTTACAGTTTTCACTGTAAAACATAAAACAGTATAGAATATAGTGTATTGTCTAAAAAGTCGGTACTGGGTGAATTTATCACAGGGTGGCATCGTTTGTATTTTAGGTGAATTCATAATACATTGGGGTATCCAAACTCATGGCCCAGGGGCCACATCTGGCCCACACACCTCACACATCTGGCCCATGACTTGATGGCAATAATATTTTTTTTCTTCTCTGCTCTTTCGATAATTAAAAAAAATGAATGTTTTCATATTTGATTAATAAAATGCCTGAGTTGGAAATTTGAGAATTTGAAAATGCATCTTTAGTTGCACAAAAGATATATATTTTTTGAAAAATATATATATCTGGGGTTTCTTGTAACAAACTTCAAGCACTGACCTATATTTTTCTTTGTTTGTCCAATTGCAATTTTTGGTTTAAACAGCAGAGATTTTAATTGAAGTTCAGTGGCATTCTGAGCAGTAGCTGTGAATGTTTTGGCTTGACAATAGCCCTACAATAGGGGGCGCTTCTAAAAAAAGTTAGGAAACTGCTGGTCCACACCATCCGCCCCTAAAAAACTTTGTAATAATAAGCAGCTGGCAAAGGAGGACGGCACGGAACGATGAGGACGGCAGAGGACAAAACATCTGCATTCATCACATCAACAAAAGAGTCGACAATCCTCAAAAACTCATCTTTGCCCTGCGGCAAACCATCTGCCATCAGCAGCAGGTGTGTATCTGGGAAATAAAGTCTGGGCTGCAGCTCTCTACAGTATTCACTTTTTGGATCAATGGCTTTTAAAAGGTCACAGCTGCCCCACAGAAGCCATGAATCCAAAGGGAAAATGGATAGTCAGGTTTACACACTGCCTTCCCCCTGGTTTTACTGCACACAAAGAATCCCTGGGAGACACACACACAGAGCAGAGGAGTCAGAGGAAACACTGAAGACCTGAGAGGTTCTCATACTCAACCATTGGGTGGCAGCGGGCTGCCTGGGTGTCATTGTTACTCAAGCTGGAAGCTCTACACATGATTTGCTTTTCCCACTGGCAGGAGAGCGCCTGTCATGGACCTTTGATTTGTTTCTCACATGAGTCCCACCTCTGGGTTTTTGCTCCTGGACACAAAGAGGTTTCAAACTGCCATCTTCCTCTGATGGCATTATGCGAACAGGAAACTGTCCTTCAAAACCTTTGCCAACTCCTTCGGGTATCCCCGTGCTTTTGTCTAAGATAATGAGTCATCTCGTGCGCTCGACCAGCTTGGATTAAATCCCAAGCAAGCGTTTTTGGCAGGACGGAAAAATGATTAGGAAATCATCTCTGTTTTGGGACGTTTCTGTGGGTATAATTGCAGGCAGGCTGAGCCTGAGAGAAAGGGATGTGGGTTAAAGTTCAGCTTGTAATTAAAGTGCCTGATGTGGTTTCGCTGCCGTATCCACCTCCGATCCCAGCTTCTCCCTACGCTCTATTTATTTCCAAAGCGTTGAAATAGTAACATACTTTTAATATTGCATATACTCCCACCCTTTGATTTTATAATGAGTCTCTTGCAGACTTTGCTTTAGCTAATTAAAGTCAAACAAAAACTGGATGTCAGAAGCCACAGCCAAGTCATGCGTTGCTAAAAAAGGCAAGAAAGGCGTTTGTGTCCTTTGCAATTTTTCTTATTAGATTTATATATAACTTGCTCTGGTGTAAATAAATATTCATGTGGGTTCATGATTATTTAATGTAGGGTTATGTACACATGCTAACAAACACCAGCCCCCTCTGCAGACACAGAATGCGTGAGCAGAGCAGTTTCACGACCGGCAGCCAGTTTACGTTCGATCAAATCTCTGGAGTGACTGTCGTCCATCGCCTGGACCAGCAAAAACCAAATGACAGGGGACTCTGTGGCGCTCATTACCCAGCGAGTCCCCGTGTGTCAGCAGTGGCAAACAGCTCGCAGCTAAGGACAGCAAGTCCTTCACAAATCACTTTACTGTGACAGTTCTGCAACACTTGGCAACAGCAGGACAGTTGGGATTTGGACGTTGTTAAATTAAAAAAAAAAAAAATCAGGTCGATCACAATAACAAAAAAACCTAAAACATGCCCAGAAAGCATCTAGATGTGGGCCATCCAATTGGTTTTCATCTCACCCAACAAAACGTGGATCTGGGCCTAAGGCGGCCACTGTGTAACATAATGATGTGGCCTGAATATTTCAAACCTCTCTGAAGCTACATTTAAGTAATGTATCTTTAGGTCTGAGAGCTCAGTTTTCTAAATTATATTATTATTATTATTATTATTATTAAAATATAAATACTATTAACCAAGTCTTAGGTGACAGGAATATTACAAACTTCATGTCGTCAAGGATTATACTGCTGCACCAACTGTAGGTTCGAATAACAATTAAATACATATATATATATATATATATATATATATATACAAATTAATAGTTCAGTTTCAGAGATAATAATAAACAATATTCAAATATAATTAAAAGTATTTTTCTGTGTAGTTACACACAACCAACCTACCCCTGATCCCACCTCTTTATGATTTACTTCTAGCACATTCTTCTTCATGTTAATTTCAACTAATCCATTAATAATATGCATCACAAACTACATTTAACCTCTGCTTCCAAAAATAGCCTGGAACGATCCATCCTCTGTAAAGCCTCTGTGGCCCAGCACTGTGACTACTCCACTAAAGCCATAGACAGGGTGTTCAATGGAGGACAACACAGTAAATGATATAACACAGTAATCTAATCTCAGCCTGTTTGAATGGAAAATCAAACGAGGAGCTCAGACAACACAGGAAACAGTGGAACCTTTTGAATTCTCCTCCAATGGAATTCCAAGAAAGTCCCAGGTTTCACATTTGCCTGTTTACTTCCAGCAGTCATTAGTCTGGACTGGAGCGTGAAGGCAAAAACGTTTCCTGACGTTGGATTCAACCCTACAAGCTCATAAATATTCATACCTGTGGCGGCAGCACTGCTCGTGTGTTTACAAAACATCTCGCTCTCCCATGGGAGTGGGCTCGTTTTAGTGCAACATGAAACGTGATCACCACTAAATAACCCCGCACTCCTGCACATTTTTATTGTCTCCATTATTTACTGTCTTAACCGCCAGATAAATGCAAACTGTAACTTTACACATGAGACTTTGGTTTCTTAGGAGATGAAAAATGCTTGTGTAAACTTGGGGTTTTAATCCCATCATGGGGGCAGTAGGAGGACAACCACCGGAGTTGAAGCGTCTCATTTGGGCATCTAGTTTTCTGAGAATTCTGAGAACAGAGAGAGAGAGAGAGAGAGAGAGAGAGAGAGAGAGAGATTCTGACCTGACAGGAACTCCTCTTCTTTTCACGTAACGTGTCACTAATCTGTTGTACAGCTGTTTATTCTTGTTGAGTGCATTGATTTTATTGGAGAGCTTCGATTGGCGGTGAAATGAAGGGCAGCGCGACCTTGCAGACTCAGAAGAGTGGGGGTTAATGGATGGACGCAGAGTGCGTTTGCTCGCCATCTCCTTGTCACCTTCACTTCTCCTGCTCACTTGGTTTATTGGCACCTCTGCACATTTATAATTAGTCGCTTATGCATGCAGAGTGATGAGAGGCAACTGAAAAGCCAGAGAGCCCGTGCTATTGTCTTGGAATAAATAAGACTGCCTCAACACTCGGGCAATTTTCTCTGATTGTTTAAAACAATCTGCTCCCATGATTTTGACCTTGAGACCCTGTGAGACCACAATACTCCACCAAAACCCTGAAATTGGTCCTAACTTGGCACAATGGCTTCCTGAAATAGATACAATGCAGCTAGAGGAGGATGCCTGCCTCATCTAAAGAAGGATGTCTGTACTGAGCCCATCTGGTGGAGGAAGCCACAGAAGGGAGTTGAGGAGAAATGCAGCTGCTGTGCAACAGCAAGCATCGAGAGACGTCCTCATCTCATCTCAGCTTTTGCCTCGGCACTGCCCAGTTTAATAAAAGAAATCTCATCTCTGCTGCTCAGCTCGTTCTTAAAGGCCATTTATGACGCACAAGTACAGAGGGGAGGCTGTTAAAGGGCCAGTGAGTCAACATCATCGTCAACACTTGCATTTAAAACAGGCTGGAGTGCCTTTAAAATAAAAGACGACAGGATGTTTGCTGCGTTGGTGCCTTATAAACCTGTGTTCTCTGCACACGTCTGACTATATCAGACGCTTCAGTGACACGTTTGAGATTCTGGAAATCCATGGAAACCAGTGAGGTGTGTGGAACTCTCCCTACTGGGCTGTTTCAATTTTACACTGAGACATGTAGGTAAGAGCACTTGTAGAAAAGAGCCACTCGGTGAAGAAAGGCAGACCTCTGGTATTTAAAACACGCAGAGCCACTGAGTGGACACTTTACACTTTACTCTTTAGGTTAATTATTAGACTGCGGTAAAAGATTTACATCAGAAATCGTTGTTGTGAACTCTATTTCGGCTGAAACTAAAGTAGCTATTTTTAGAAGAAAAAAAAAACAGAAACAAGAGAACATGAGAAACGCTGTTTTGGGTCAGATAAAAATCTCTGATAGAGACCGTGGGAACCAGCACATTCCCGAACGGAATGCAGCTCGGTCTGTGATGGGAGAGGCTCACTTCCTGTGAATGGGGCGCCATGCTGCTTCAGGACATCAGAGACACGTCCGCTGAACCAAAAAAAGACCTCGAGACCACACAGGGACAAGCTGGTATATGCTGACATATATACTGTATATATAGATAGACTACAGGAGGTGCAGTCTGTGTTGAGATGTGTAGGAACAACACAACAAAACACAGGTGTTTGTCAGTCCAAATGAGAGAGGTGAATTATTCCCACAACTTTATGTTTAATAATTTAGATTAATTTGCCATTTTTATAGCTTAACATGTTTGCAACTTAAAGTGATGTGAGGCGCCAGCTCCTATTAACATACCACTGATGCTGTCACATTGATGTGACAACAGTAGGTTGTATGTATGTTGACAAGTCAAGTCACGTCCTCGCAGACAAATATAACCTTCATTTGCAAAAAAGAGAAAAAAAAAATCTAGAACAGAATCTATAATTGAAACCAAATTTTACCTTTTTTTTCACCTTACATTCAGCCAGCAGCTTTGCCATTTGTGTGGTTTTATATCCCCCCCCCCCCCCCCCCCCCCCCCCCCCCCCCACATCCCCCCCACACCCCCCCATGATGTAACAGAGTTACACAACCCGTGTGTTTCTAAAGGCTTTTTGTCTCCGGAGCAACCAGACTCCACTTCTATTAAAAGGCCTCAAAAGTTCAGTCACTGTGAAGTCACTTCCTGTGGCAAATACTGTAGTGATGACATCACTGTCTAGGTTAGGACTAAGGCTTCTCTGTGGTTGAGCCAAGTATGGTTAAATCACAGGCTCTGACGTGTGAGTAACTAAGGAAAAAGTAGAAGCAAGCCAAACGTGTAGTCATTCTAAAGCTGCGGGGAGAAAAGCGGGGGTGGTTTTGAGGGGTGGAGGGGGGTTCACAGCTGGTTAGACACTGTAACTAAGAGATTTGTATTTGTTTTGAATCATTAAGTAACTCTTAAGTCATATCCCTGCGTCAAAGGAACAAGCGAACCGCAAAAAAAGGGCAGGTTTTATTTTCACTCAACGCAGCAATGTCTTGAATCTGTAACATAATCTGATAGAGACCAAGCATGACGGGAAAGGATTATGAAGACAACAGAGCTGGACGGTCAGCACCTCTGCTAGTTTCCTCTTTCAGAGTATAAGGTCAGCTGCCAAATGACAGCTTGTCAGTGTTGGCAGGAAGACGGTGGGGCAGTTTTACACAGGGGCCAGGTTTCAGATTAGGCTGCGTTCTACATGTAACCATGTAAATGAGACAGGCCGCAGTGCTGCAGCAGGACTGGCCGTGAGCAGCGTACAGCTGGGGATCTCAGGTGTCCGGTAACGTCAGAGGAAACAATCGTCTGTTTGGGAGCAGCTTTCCTGGAACACGCTTCGATAAACTCACAGTAGTCAGGTTTTACATGGACACCAACGATGGGATTAAAAGCCTCACCACAATAAGACTGCGTCACCTTAACACGCCAAGCTACAAACTCTTGATTCAGGTTACCATTCATTTTAACCGCTGTTCATAAAGTTCACTTTCATCAAGACTTCCTGTCTGGGATTGCTGCTGCTGCTTCCTGCTCAGTATTTTTTTTTTAATTAGAAAAAAAATAAAACGGAAACAGTTCAGAGAAGAGGAAGATGAAGTCCAAGGTTCACAGAAAGGTGAAGAGCAGAGGCCGCCTTGGGTTTTTTAATGTATTTCTCAGAAAACTGAAGCTTGTATTGTAATAAATACTGCATAATTTCTCTGATGTTCAGAGAACATGCTGATGTTTTGTGATGAACTAAAAAGTTAAAAATATACATATTTTCAAGATAGATGAAGATATTTTGGATCTTATGCTAGTATGCGTTGCTTTCTTTTCTTCAAATCTTCTGATACATTTTTAAACATTTTCGAAGAACACTTGCTCTACTCAAACACAGTGAAGATAAGTGTACAATTAAAAATTAAAAATTCATGAAACTCTTTACTTTTCTCCAAAGTAACTGCCTGACTTCTAAATGATCTTGTACCACACAGACTCCTGTCGTGTTGTGTCACTGACTGGATCTGACAAGTCAGACGCTCATTTCTCACAGACATTTATAAGGAAAGGAAATGAAACCTGCATGTTGGACAAACCAAAGGCATCCAAAAGCACCATTAGTTCAGGCTGATATACTGGAGAGGGAGACAAAGCCTCTCTGTCTCACTTAGTGCATGAGGTCATATATAAACACAGGGGAGGAAAACACACAATTCTTCTTAACACAACACAAAAACCTAAGCTGATGTCCACACAGTCCAGATCATCGCTGGTTTTCAGCTCCATGACAATGAACATGCCCCTTCCCTTCTCTTCCCCTCCTCATCCTTCTTCCTTCTTCCTCTCCCTGTTGCTGGGAACGGGGAAAAGTTCAGTGGCCTCTCTCAGGCAACCAGCTGATTTTCATCCAGGCTGGGGGAAAGGAATGTGAGGAATGCATTGATGTGTGGAAACAAACAACTGCACTCTGCCTACGCTGGAGGAGGCCTGATGTGAGACGGAACAGAAACTGAAGAGAGCCAGGACGAACGTCTTTACCTTAGACGTTTATACTGTTACTAAACAACTCACAACTGAATTATAGCCGCGTGATGAGGCAGATGACAGAGGAGGAGTCTCACTCTTTCTTCTTTTTTTTTCACTTTCCTCTATTTCCTCTGGAGTTCAGAGTGAGTCATACTGACCTTGGCGAAGACACTTGAAGAAGTTTACTTTAGAGAAAGGACTGTTTGAATCATCTGTGCAGGTTGGCTCATGGCAGCGCTGCCTGACCTTCCCTGTCTGTACACAAAGACCAAAGGGAAACAAGCCCAGCCTACATGCTGCATGATAATAAGTTGCCTATTGTTACACTGATGATTCAGTGTGAACACACATTTCCATTTAATAATAAGGTTTTTAAATGTCCCTCTGGAATAACCCGAGTAAGAAGTCATCGGTTTTATTTAGAGACTCCATTGTTGGCTATGTAACCTTGATGCTGCTGTGCAGTGAAAATTAGAAAATGCAATGATAATAAAAATAATAATAATAATAATAATAATTAAACTAAGTACTGTGTGTGCTGAAGTGAGTTTAGAAAGTTGGAGAGTTCTTTATTTTCACTCTTGGATGTGTAAACATCACACTGTTTGTAAGTCAGGAGTCAAATCAGCTGACGATCAGATGATTGTTCAGTCAAATGACTTCAACAAGAGAGACTTTCACCAATAACGTTGTTGAGATCCACCACACCTACAGAGGGTGTGTACTGAACTATGTTAACCCAAACCATGTCATATATATATATATATATATATACATATATATATATATATATAAATATATATATATATATATATATACATATATATATATATATATATATATGTATGTATATATATATGGGCCCCCGTTTAGCTCGGGGCAGCCTTGCTGCTATATGAGGTACTTTGTCTATAGAAATAAACTGAAAGGTTTCCCAGAATCTATTAAAATATTTGGAAACCCCTCAAAAGGTTTTAAAAGAAAATGGGTTTTTGCCTTCTATTAATATGCATAATGGGAGTTTCTTTTTTTTATCATTATTGTCCTGGATCCTCTTTGTTGGACAGCCTTCATCATTGGCTTAGGTACAGATTAAGCCGTGGAGACACAACAGCATATGTATCTTTGGTCCTAACAACGAACCAAAGGCCACGTCTCACCACAGACTGATACACAGCGAAAAGTTCCTACTTGGTCTCTTTACACTTAGCCAACTTTTTTTTTATTCATAAACCTGTGTATTTCCATACACACACACGCACACACAGAACCACAGCTGCTGGACTGTCACTTGCAGAGCCTCACCCTCTCTCTGCTTGCCCTTCATCTCTGCTCCTCTCCGTCCTCCCTCTCTTCCTCTTCTTCCTCTACATTCCCGTTAGCTTCACCTCCTGATCAAAGACACCTTGTGATGTCCAGTCATTTCATCCTGGATCATCCGTTAAACCCGTGGCCTTCAAGGACTGCAGGGAAGAGGAGCCACTGTATTTCAAACACGGAAAAATATCGAAGGTCAAGGAGTCTGTCCCTTATTAGACTGGACGACACTGGAATATGAGCTGTCTTCACCGGATGATAATTTAGAGCCGGGTCTCTTTTTTTCAAAGGGGGATAATGAGATTCTGTAGATTAAATGTTAAGAAAATACATTTCTGGCTCTCTTTCTTCTTTTATTAGAACTTTTTTTAAATGCACCAGGGCTCATAAAATGTGAAAGATAAATGAAGCACTTTATAGGTCAATTTGCAGGGTTGATTAAACCACTGCTGGTTAGATTTACAGACGAAAGCTCCATCTAGACGTGTGGCAGAGTCAACACTTTTTTATAACGCAAAAATGGCGCCACCATAACTGAATCCAGGCACGTTTTCAAAAGAAAAAAAACAAGATGATGCACAACATACACCCATATAAATCAGCAGGTTGTCAAAAATTACAAAAAAAGCTCAACAAAATGCCCGAGAAGAAAAGGAATCACTGTCACTTCTCTTGTTTTCGTCCCTCCCAAGGTTCCTTTGAAGTATCTGTCATTATTCCAGCTCTAATAACAGCCCAACAACCAATTAAAGAGGAGTAATACAACACTGTGGCGGTGCTACCGGGATATTTCCTCCTGTCTGAGGTGGGTCTGCAGGCGGCACTGGTCGCCGGGAAGAAATAGAAGAAAATTGTGACGGCAACAAAACAACTTCTCTGCAGCGTTTCCACTACAACCATCCAAACTGTTGCGCGGCGTCGTCCCTTTAATTTTATCTCGTGGCGGATGAAAGCCGCCAGCGTGGGAACGTGAGAACGTGATAACGGAGTGTCAGGGTATTTCCACTGAGATCATTTTACCTCCACCTGAATTTCAACAAAACAGAACGTGCTCACATGTGGGCTGCCATTAACAGGCACCACAGTTCACCGTGTTAATTGAGTCTTTGTTCGCCAACACAAACCATCGGAAACACTCAATCACAGTCAATGTGATATCTGAGCAACAACTGACCTCACTCAGTGTTGACTGACACAGATCACATTTCCTGTGGGCTATTTTACTCCACGGCCAAATATTGCATTCAGGGGCATATAGTGGAGGGAATTATTTACCCCAGACCTCTGCGGACAAGGCAGAGAAATCTGTTTACCATTATCTGGCTGTTGTTAGAATTTTTTTTTTTTGGGGGGGGAGGGGGGGGCATGTACTCAGCATTTCAGAGAAGTGCCAATAATGGCTAGCTGTTTGTTAATGGCCAGTGCTGTGGCCAGTTGCACTGGGAAATCCCAGAGGAGACGCTGCTGCTGCTGCTTTTCTATGTGTGTGTTTGTGTGTGTATGTACATACTCTATGTGTGTGTGTTCTGTGTATGTGCACCACTAACAGGAAGCTCGGCACCCCGGGGCCATCTGCTCCCTGCCATGGCTCACATGTCACCCTGTGACAACACAGCATTATTGATTCACACCGCAGCATCCACTGGTGTGTGTGCACAGTGCTGGTCCACTGCCTGTGTGTGTGTGTACGTGCGCAAGTGTACACACAAGCCATTTTGGGAACAGCAAATAATTGATTAGCACCAGGACATCCGCTTTTTTGTTTGCTGCCCTGTGTGTGTGTGTGTGTGTGTGTTCCCCCGTATACAATAAGTGAATTATGTTAAAGTCTAACATTTTTGGCCTTTGTCAGTTCATTGTGTTGGTGTTCTACACAGACCGCTGACATTTGAACACATCATTTATCGTCTCTATTCATGACCTCTACGTCCAAATATTTCCATCTTGGCTCCTTTTCTCCTGCTTTCTGGCAGCTACGTCTTCAACATTCTTCGCACATATTTTCTCCGGTGCTCTTTTTTATATAACCAAAACCATGTAACTGAACCATCTCGAAATTAGCCGCAACTTCTCCCTAAGACTCCACCTTAGTCTTCCCCTTCTGATATGCTCATTTCTAATTATTTCCATCCTGGTCACACCCAACAAAAATCTCAGCATCGGTGTTGTCCAATTACAGAAATGTTTAGCTCTTCAGAGTTAAACAACTGAACAAATGTCACTGTAAAGCAGTGGTTCACAAACTTTTTCTACACTTTTGTAGCTTGGACACTAACTAACTGTGGCACAAATACAGACAATATTGAAAATTTAATTAATTTTCAATCCTGAGCTCCTTTGGCATATGCTCTGTACCATCATTGTGATTTAATTATTATACAGCAACTTTAACAATTTTACTGATTATTATAATTATTATTGATGACAATTATGATGACATTATGGATTAAACTGTTCTTCTAACCATCAGAAAAGAGAGGTGTGTAAAATCTTACAAGTACTTGCAGTTATATTTAAAAATGGCTCTGGTTCGTAATAGGAAAAATCTGTTCACATTAAAGCTCTCAGTCATACAGTGTCAAGGTAAAAAATATTTGGAACAGATTCCAAATACCAGTTACTGCTGTTGCTCCTAAATTAAACTGTGGACATGAGATATTACAATAAAACCCTTTAGGGGGGTGGCCCCAAAATATCTGCAGACCCCAGACAAGGGGAGGAACCATTTAACCTTGCCCTATATTGATATAATGTTCTGCTTGTGTGGGTTTGCCCAGTGGCAAAGTCAACCAGTGTCTCAGCGGACGCCTCATTATCCAGCTCCCCCCATGACAGCGAAGGTGGAAAACTCTTTCATCTGCCATCTCTCCTTTTCGAAAAAAAAAAAAACAATCCATGTACTGTAGACTGGCATGAGGGCTGTGATGAGACAGGGTGTGTGTCACGATAACACCGGAGCAAACAGAGCAGGAGTTTGTGCCTAACATGACAATTAAAGGACCACAGGGAGCAGTGATGGTAATCAGCTATATTTAGAGGCCTCTCACGTGTTCCTGCATTTTTCAGGGATATGGAGCGTTACCTGACACTGGATGTCACATCCCTGGGTATTAGTGTGTTGTTTGTGAAGGTAGCCATGCACGTGTGTGTATGTAAATGGGTTTAGTGGCGTCGTAACACTGAGAATTGTAACAGAAACAGAAAGGGGTTAAGGAGAAGGAAAGGAAAACTCCACAGAGTTTCAACTTCCATATAACATCCCAGTTTATCCACTCTATATATTATTTACAAGTACGCTTTCGGAGTGTGTGAGTGACGCTTTCAAAACAAGCCACAGTCGAGCAGAAGAAAACCAGTAGGTTGTGGTGATTGCTTATTTAGGCAAAGAAAATAAATGGAAGAGAAACACAGTCGCAGTTAGGATTTCAAAACACAGAAGCAGAGTAAACACTTATACTCCTCCAGCAGCAACAGGATAATTATTTGAGGACAAAACAACCAAACAACCCCCCCTCCCACACACACACACACATACACATCAGCAGGTCCACCACCTACAGCAGTTCCTGAATGAAAAATGCTCCGCTGACAAGATCGTCCAACAAAAGAACAAAATCAGGCACACACCCTCCACACAGGAAAGGAACACCCAGGTCATCTCCATTATTTATTTACAGGCGCTGTTCCCCAGCAGACATTCCTCCGGGTCTCCTGAGCAGGCCCAGAAATAAGCACACAGGACAGGGTGGAGAGGGTGGAGAGGCTCGAGGGAGAGGTGAGGTCTTGGAAAGAGGCTGAGCACTTGGAAAGAACCAGAATTATGTTCTCTGAAACTGAGGAAGCACTGCATTTTATTGCCAATCGCTTGCCATACACTCACTGAGGGTTTACACACTTCTTGCCTGTCAATGCAAACCCATGTCACGTTTTCTTTTCTTTTTTTTTAAAAAAAAAAGAAGAAGAAAGATCTCAAGATGGATGTATGGCCATCAATCAATTCAAGAGAATGTAAAAAAAAAAAAAAAACATTTATTTTGGTGAATTTGGCCCTGGAGAAATGCTGCGTTCCTCTAATCTGGGAAGACAGCATGTCTGCCCTCGACAGGGGATCAACTCTGATTTATCGTCAGAAGACAAAAGAAGCCTCGTTGAACTTTTGAATAAATATCTAAATTATTTATGGCACAGAATCCCGCTGCCACAGAAGCTTATTTTTGTTGTTGAATGCAGTGAAAAGCAGTGAGGTGAAACCGCGAAGCCAGTCGTGTCCTATCAGAGAGAAGAGACACTTTTATTAGGATAACCTGTAGTTAGCAGCTGTCACCAAACTTAACTCTGTCACTGATATAAACATGCAAAATATATATATATATATATATATATGCATATATAAAACCCTCCACAAATACGACATAAAATGAAGAGCAAATTTCAGGTATCGACCTAAAGATGTTAGCTTTAAAGAGCTTAAAGAGACTTGAATCTGAAGGAGATGTTTGTGCTGTACAGTTGTCAGGCCACTGGGTGTAAACACCGTGGCAGATGGTGAGCGAACTCGGCCTGTGCAGCTAGAGGGGTACAGTACAGGGGGAAAATCTTGGCTGCTCCTCGCCACACTAAGTCCTTTTGTGGTGCGCAGTCTCCATTACACAGCCGAGAGTCCACAACAAAAGATAACATTGTTGTCCAAATCTCCAAAGTGCCTCTCGGTTGCAGAGATATTCCGCTTTCACAACATTGAAGTGATGTTTTGGTGTTTTTTTCCTCCTTAAATTTTGGGTAGGAGCGAAAAATCCCTAAATGCTATTTGCATGAGTAATCGTTAATCTGCCTGATTGCTGGGAATGGGAAACGAGAGTTAGTCCCACAGTCGACGGAGTTTGAGAGTCTGGGTTTACATAACAGTTACGACATTCACATGATGAATAAGAGAAATGTCTGACTGAAGGAGGAAATGCGAATTAAAAAATTAAGAATTAGGTTTTTGTGAAGTGGATTGATTAGTGTTAAGAGTTGGCGAGAACATGCTGAAGGAAAAGAATGACTCTGCATCAAGGAGACAAATACTGAATGCAAGTGAGACTTTTTGCTCCTGTGATGGACTACATGTGGCTGCCTGGCAACTCTGTCTGTCTTTTTCTTTTTTTTTTTTTGCTTCTTCTGCACTGCCCCGCCAACATGTCACCTATATGGAGATTAATGACTTCCTCAATGTACTAGATCTGCTCAGCCACAGCAAGGAAGTGGTGTGGTGCAGCCAGATGCCCGCAACACCATAGCAACATGCAGGTCCCCTCCGTCGTTGAGCAGATTGTGCACAGGGAATCCCCCACTGGCTGGACCCAGACCAAGCCAGTTCTGTCCTATTACACACACACACACACACAGACAGACACACACACTCAAAAATAGGCCACCTGGTTAGCAGCATTCCTCAGACACCTGATCCTGCTGTTTGAAACTTTAACAATGACTTTTTTCTTCACCCTCATCCCTTACCTGGAAACAAGACCCAGTCTCCTAACCAACTGTTCAGGTGGTGACCAATGACATCGTACAGTGTTTCAGATGATGAGTGAATCTTAGGGCGGTGGGAGCAAACTCAGGCACCCCAGTACAAAAGCCATGTAGGCCACAGTCATTCATCATCACCTGTTTACTCTGTTAGAGGTCGAGTACTGACCTGTGGCCAATCACGCTGACAGCAAATAAAAAAATAAAGAGAGAGAGAGGCTCTGGACAAGTTACCTGTTCGCTACGGGGCGGGAAGTAAATACAACCACATTCCTGGGAAAAGTTTTCGTCCATTTCTACATGTGTTCACTCAGTCTCATCAAAGACTGGCTGTGATATCTGATATAAACCAACAAAGATGTGAAGCCAACAGACGTGTAAACGTATTTTCATTTAACAATCTTCATTTATTCATTTTTAAATAATTTTTAAATATTCAAAGTATTTCATCTCTAAAGGGTTGCCAGCTCATGTCTGGCTAAAAGTTACGTGTTCTTACTTAAATATTATGGTTCTTCTTATGGGCTAAAACAACAACAATTAATCACATGGAGATGTTGAGAAACAACACTCGTGATTGACAGCTAAAAACAAACCAAAAATAGCCTAAAAAAAAACAAGCGCTCAATTTTTAGGGCAACTCCAAGATTAATTTGTATTTTATCTGCCCTTCAATAACACCATATAAACAACATGGATTGCGCTTACTTGAGAAAAACACATTCTCCGCTGCTGCATGTCAAATCCCTTCCGGAAAAAAACAGTAAAACCTGCACCAACCAACTCCATGATCATCTCAGAGATAAGTCTATCACAGCAGAGTTTCCACCAAGCTGTGCATCTGTTGTTGCAGCACATGTCTGTTGCCCACTCAGACATCTGAAGTTACATGTGTCATTTCAGACACTGGCTGCCACTTCATTTAAATCAATCTGTATTTGCTGGAAGTGCCTGTAAATAAACAACGCTGCACCATCTGTCAGCGAGAAACTACACAGGTTGGACTTCAAACTAAATGTTCAGACGGTGAGACAGTGAAAGGTCTCCGTCTGAACAACAGTGTTCCTTATGTTAACACACAGACACACAAAAAACAGTAACTCAGACAGGCGCTAGTTTTATTTACGGCTAAATTTGACTCACTGCTGATGCGTAGACTCAACAACAATTAGTGGCCACTACTATTTTCAACTCAAATTGCACCAAAAACAACAGGAAACAGGGGTGGCTCACAGAAAGGTGTTTCCACACCACTCTCACATGTCAAAATGTCAGTTACAGCCTGATTAGCCCCCAGTCTACAACGGTATTATTCAATCTCCCAGCATGCAACTACACCATGAACCACCCTTGAACAAAAACACACACTGTGCAAATAAGTTTTTTAATCGATTTTTCGTATGCTAATCCTTTTTACTTTAGCAGTTTATGATGTGACTTTAAATGACTGGCTAATTTTTGACCATTAATTAATTCACATTTTGATTTATTTTCAACCACGTTTGCAACTTATAGTAACTTATTGGTAATTTTACACTAATGACTAAATATTCTTGGCAAATCTTTAAGTTTTTGACTATTTTATTAAAGTATTTTGCAACTATTTGGCTATTTATGGGTTATTACAGCTAACCTTTAGCCTTTTTTTAAACTTAAAATTTACAGGTCATTTGAGTTTCATTTATCTAACCTGTAGTTCTGCAAAACCTTTGATGGCCGTGGATGTAATGGGCAATTAATATTGTAATAACATGAAAAACGTTTTATGATACCATTAAAACCTCTGTCAGGAGGATTTCAAGGGCAGCCTCCAATACGTCAAGGTCATTTTCCTGGCTAATCCCTGACCTTACTGGTATGACCATCAATAACCATTAATGCTGAAAAATGTTGTACAACAAGTGTGTTAAAGTGAAGCATAAAACATGATTTAGACTTTAGAAAAAAAAAAAGGGCGAGCGGACTCATTTGCACCTCCAAAGAAAGGCAGCCTTCAGTGAATGTGGCCCCTATGCCAAAATCATGATGAGTGCGTTTGTCATAAAAATGTGGTGCATCTGGTTCATTGCAATCCACCGAGGGCTTTCACAACACACACCACATTATTTCCACACAGACCCAGCCATTGTCAGGTCAGTGCTGAACAACAACTGAGGTCATGGCCTCCTTTTTCAGGGTGTTCATGTAATATAGAATAGAAATAGAATAGACTTGAGGGCGGGATTTGTTTGCAGAGATATTAACAAGTATATATATATATATATATATATATATATATATATATACACATATATACATATGTATATGTATATATATATTAACAAAATAACTCAATATCTGCACTGAATCGGTTGACTGATGATTGTAGCATCTTTAAAACCCTGGCCACAGCCACAAGACCATATAAGGGTTTCGAATTTTCAGAAATCAAGAGGAAGTCGAGGCAATCGGCAGTTCCAGTAATAACCTTTCCGTCACCTAAAAAAAAACCAAAAAAAAAAAAAAACAGCCTTTTGTGAAAAAAAGTTACTCTTTTGGTCTGAGGGGGAACTAGAATGTGAAATAAAACTGTTTTGTAAAGGCTGGAAGAATTTATCCATTCAGTTTGATAAAAATGGAGAAGTTAAATAAAAAAAAAAGATCAAAGCACAGACAAAGCTGCATTTGCAGCGTCCGTTAGCAAAGGTCATGTAATAACATAACATACATTTATTTATTTTATTTTATGGTCTGTATTGTCATTGCACCATGGGGATACAAACGAAACTTAGGCTCATCTTTTAACCCATCACCAACGTGAGCAGTGGGCAGCTTTTTTTAAGCGCCCAGGGAGCAGTGTGTAACAACAACAACACACACCTTAGGAAATTCCCCATTTGTTAGGCATCAAATGTATACATAAATCATCATCAAAGCCTGGTAGATTCTGATAGGCCGATGCTAAAGCACTGGACGCTTCAAGAAGTTAGGAGAGGGTGAGATCAGAATTTGGTTTCAGAATACACTATAAAGTGACCCTAAATATTCCTGTGCAAAGCAGTGGCAACATAGTCCACAGCCTGTCTACGTTGACCTACATTATCCTGTACAGTGGGCACATGCTCCAGAGACCTGGAGCAGACTGGCCTGCACTGGCTCCAAGGCAAAGGTCTGAAAATGCAGACAAAAGAGTTGCAGCTAAATTCACACAGGGACTGCATGTTAAACACAGCGGCTGACGATGAGGCCTGTGTTCCTGGAGGGCGGAACCGCAGCTCCGTTTGCTTCCTTTGAATATGTGCCACAACCTGCCACCTCCAGGGACCGAGGCACACTCAGGAGGAATGTTAAACGGTCCTTCCCTTTGAGAAGAAATGTTCTGGATGAATCATTGATGACACCCCCACCGTACAACCTGCAAATCTGAAACCCTGCAGCTATGATAACACAGTCTCACAAATGTTAGGCTTTCATTAAGAGCATCTCTGTTAATGAGCGCCATCGTTGGGGCAGACCGGTCCAACGACATCAATCACAGTGAGACGGGCCCATGCCCGAGCTGAGGCCAACACGCTGGCGTTGCATTCAGACAACAGCCTGACAATTAACTTGTTGGCCAAACAAAACTCTTCACATGGAAAATATTAACCTAAAAGTGACTGATAAATTTGTCCTTCTATACCAGTTTTGGTTTCTTGCACATTGTGTACATTTATGAGGAAAATCCTACCAAAATTCACCATACTAGCCTCATGGTGATTGACTACTGACCCCCTGACCTTTAACATTAGCCTAATCAAACAGATGCATGTACACAGGGAGGGATAGGCTCTCCTGCATCTTCTTTAAAGAGTCTAGGGTTAGTTTAAATTAAAGAATAATCTTTCTCTCCAAATTTATACTTTCCCTGAATGAAACGCTAAGATGTTTCTTAGAATTTCAGAGTGAAACTCAGCATTAGAGATAATTTTATGTAGCTACACTAACCATAAACAAAATTCATTGAACATTTTTATTCATTCATTCATTCACATCCAATCCCTTACCTAAACAACGTTCCACTGCACAGCCCGGGAATCGATTATACATAATGCGTAAACTAGTCGACCAGTAATTCTATTTGTTGAAGATGTTTTCAGCAGTGTCTGAGCTTTATTCATAAGAAGCACAAAGTAATATCGTAGACTGGTAACACAATCTTATTGGTCCGTCTGTTCCATCTCGCTCTTATGTGTTACTTTAGAAAAGACATGGAATCTTCAACCATTATATTACGACAGCAGCCCATGTGGGTTATAAAGCAAGTGCAAACATAGACTGACTTTGTCCACACAGTCCTGAATCTTACATCCAAACAACAGAGTCAGAGGGAGACAGACGAGGGTTGGTGAGAGTTG
>NC_024326.1:5064429-5072191 GCF_000523025.1 Cynoglossus semilaevis
CATACTTCAGTCTAGCTATAGGGAGGGGTGCTGTATTTGTATTTGTTGCACTGTGCAGTGTCGCCGTTAGGTGTCACCAAGTCTCACAGATTCTACCTACAGTGACAGGACCTTTAAAAATGACGCAAGTATATCACATCTGACATCCAATTCAGCTGCCTGGATGTTGATATTGTGACATTTACGAAAGAAAAAAAACATTTGCATCGTATTAAAAACTGGAATAAATTTCAAAAGATTTGACTCTAGTCTGTTGAAGGAGAATCTAGATTAATTGTTGTTCCCTTTTTATATGGCTGTCAGAGAGATGAATTCATTGGTTCGCTGTTCGCCTCCTCCTCTCCTTCTCAGGAGTCACGACTTCATGTAAAGGATGACAACTGCACTAGTGTACACACGGTTTCACGGAAACGTGAATGCTCAAACAGCCGTGTCGAGCTTTTCTACTGTGACACATCGGATACCGGATTTGTGGGCTCAGTTCTTCCCAAGGATTACGCACAGCTCCTACCCCGCACACTTCCTGACATCTGCGTGGCTGCCACTGGCAATCCACTTGACAGGGCGGACTCTCTGCTGGAGCGTCGGGAGGTGTGACAGAGGACCCTGACACGATTGGTCAAATCACTTTACAGCCACTGTGAGTGCCCAATCGGAGCAGCACCTGAGTGAGGCCGACCGTCATAGACACATATAGAGCTGCTTTCTCATTAATGACCGTCCACAGATGTGGTCTATATGTTTGTCATTAAACACATCCTAATGTACGGTTACGTCTGATGTAAATACAGGTCAGCGCGTCATATATTTCGCACCATCAGCTCGCTGACTTTTGCGCCACCGTGGCACACAAATGCAAATAGCTCAACGACACGAAATGACACCTACCCATCCCCCGTTCTCTTTAATCCAGATGTTAAGAGGTCCATTTAAATACTCTGTCATCCAGTCCACGACCTGCTCCACTTGCGGCGTCAAGTCCTCCTTAGCCGCACACTCCACACACACGACGCCTCCAAACTCGAAGAAGGCGATAATCCGGCCCCAGTTCACGCCGTCCCGGAACAGTTCGTCAATCACCTCGGTGAATCTCCTCTGCGCCGTGCTGGAGGTGAGATAGAGCTGCCGTGACATCTCTGAGAAGTCCGGCTGGTACAGTCGCTCCAGTTCGTCTCCGGCTTCGCGCAGGACTCTGTGAATGGCGGCGTGCGCCTCGGGCGCAGGTGGCCGTTTGCAGAGGTTAGGGATGCCGTCGTTCCCAGGCCCGGTGCTGGCACCACGGCACCGGTGAACCAGAGTCGGTGGACGGGAAACTATTGAGCCATTATTAGCAGCGTCTCCATCTCGGTCCTCGTCGTGCTCCCACACGTACCCACGCTTGGCGAGTTTATGGCAGATGTACTTTTCCACTATATAGCGGTTACACTCGCTCGCCATTCCAGCAGAATTTGGCACCAAGTACATACAAAAGCTGTCCTAAATGGAATGCATCATTATTATCGATGTGTGCGCCTCACGCGTTTTTCCCACGCTGAGAAAAAAAACTGTTTTAATATATACTGTAATGCGAGCAGTACGACTAGGAATCCCAGTTAAGAAGCAAAAACGCTGTCAAAGTTGGGAAAAATTCCCAAATTAAAACTGTTGAAGAAACGCGTCAAAAGTCAGAAATGTCCCGAGTCGTTGTGGACAGCTGTCTTCATTTCCCGAATCCTTGGAAAGACGCAGACGACCTTCTCTCTGCATGGAAATCGAATATGCGGAAGAGGATTGGAGTAGTGTCGATCTCCCGTGCACACTCAGCCCCAGGAGTAAATGGGTTACAAATGAAAAGAAAAGAAAACTACACACAGCACCGACCACCGTCAAACGGCCAAGTGTTGCAGCAGCGTTTACGCGCAACTGTGCGCCGGACAAGGTCGGACTGAGCCCTCGTCTCCCACGGCTGCTGCTCGGATCCTCCTCAGCGCAGCACCCAGCCCACTAGCAGTGGGCTGCACTCTGCATGTGAGGTTTTCCTGACGTCAGCCACGCACACAAATTCCTGTGACTCCGCTCGGAGTCTCCAAGCACACTTAAAAACACAACTCTCCTCGTTAAGTGCGTCCCCGTTAGCACAGAAATACACAACTTGCCTGGAAATACAGACAAGGAGGGCATTTATTTGGCTGTGGAGCAACACACGTGCCTTAAGACGGTCGTGTTTAATTCATGCGGAGCACAGGATCATCCCATTCACAGGGAGACGCTCTTTGATGTGGTCCAGCCACCCCCTTGTGGTCTGACATTCAGTGTTGCAGTACAAAATTAATGTACCTGTATACAGTTTCCCCAGGTCTTTGATGCCCTCTCTGGTCTCAGACCATATCTCTGCTTCTTATTCTCAGATGGGACAAACCAAAGCGTCTGAAATCTTGTAGCATGAAGCAAAAATGAGAGGGGGCTGCTGGAAAGTCCCCCTCATGGAAGATTAAAATCTCATCAAAGGGAATACATTAAATTTACCACCACCATCCCAGGAATACACGTGCATGCAGTTTCCAAAAGTCGCGGCTCATTCGTGCTGAAATGAGACTTATCAACCTAAGTTTGAAAAATAGAAAATTCAAAAACTTCACACGTGGAGTTTAATATAACAAGGAGGTTTGAAAGACAGAAGAACAATAAAAGGATTCCACTCAAAATTAATAGACAGGTAGATCAATTACTCTGCATATAAACAGGGCCAATTTCGGTTTTATTAAATGTATAAAAAAAAACGCACCACCCCGCAGCAACACTGCCCTCTGTCTGAACTGACAGGATGTACTAATATATTGTCAACAAATTTCAATTTTTTCACTTGCTGCCTTTAAACTACCATTAGTGTTATTCATATTTATACTCAACAAATTGATATAGTGACAATCTAGTTCTAAACAGAAGTACATTTTAAGTGATGGATTTAATTAAAAGGCAGCGGCTATATTGACTGACTTCTCATTAAACACATCAATAAAAACATGATTTTATTTTGGGTTTTTTTCCTGACATTTATTTATTTAGTTTATCATGTAAGAAAATAAGACAAAAAAAAAAAGTTCACTTCTCACATTTGTCCATGGCACACAAGGTGAACGTGTTTGTTTTTGGCAGAAAACTTGAACGAATGAAAGCAAATAACGAAAAACAAAACAGTGTAATGACTTTTACGAGGATATAAATAGGGAAATTAGTCACTGTTACATAAATTATGTATTATGCGTTTAACCATATTGCAAGCAGAGGCTTCAATTGCATAGCTTAAAGGGACTTAAAACGGAACTGCTTTTACATGGGCTACATAATCTATAACTGAGAGCTGCTACTTTAAGGGAAAGTAAAGAGAATGCCTGAAAGCAACAGATGTACATTTCAGAAAATGCCTCAAGCTCAAGACATTGTGCCTTTAAACCAACTAAAAATCAAATGAGAACATCATCAAACACGAGTCATCCATTCTCACTTTCATATCTTGGATTTCACTAAGGCTTTTTCTCACACAAAGACGGAATATCGACAAAAACACAGAACGAAAAAAAAAAATAACACTGAAAAGTCACATTTAAAAATTGAACTGGTAAACCACATGTGGGTTAGGCCACATTGTTGTGTGGACGGATCCATTCTTAAAGCATTAGCTTCGTCAGTAGTTATGTCATTAAGGCTTAGAATGGCTCCTCACACCGCTCCACATCTTTTAGTTTCCTTCCTTACAAACTAATTCTACGGATCAACAGAGCAGCGACACCGAAATGAATCTCAACGTAACACACTGCATCTACAAAAATGGTCTTATCACATTTTGGCATTCAACTATTGGTGCATTTTGAAAATAATATCCTTAATTTCCGATTTGTAAAAAGTACATTCTCCCTGTTTAGAATTGACCAGAGGAAGACTTGCAAAACAACGCTGTACTTTTTCGTCCCTTTGAACCCAGAGTAGTACTACTGTATGATACATCACAATTTTTCAACTGAAATGACGATAAACAGACTACTGAGGGATAGACAGTCCTGTTTGTGCAGAGTAACAGCAGAATAAATTCAGAAGGACAAAATTCCCACCTCCATGGAAGTCCCTCAACTACTGTTGTTTTTATTGTAAAACACATTTCCAACTTTTTTTTTTCTTTTTTTAAACTTGTTGGGTCCAAACTCAAACCAGCAAGTTTGGTCCTCAATGCCTGACTTGCACCACCCCGACAGAATAAATCCCACCTGGATCTACGTTAGGGTGGCTAAAATGTGCACAGATACACGACTGATGAACTGCATGTAAAAACGAAACACTTCCTTTCACACAAGTAAGAAAGGAAAAGTAATGGAAATGCAGAAACTGGTCACCTGACTGTTTTTTTCACCATCTTAACTACATGGCTTTAACTCAACTCGTACCTGTTTTTTTACTCAAGAAATAAACTGGAAGGACCATGAATCATTTTGGTGCAATATTGCAGGAACATAAAATCGAATGGCTTTTCTCTCCCTGCGCTGCGGGCTCAGTCACAGCAAATATAAACACACAAGCACAATTTAAATTTAAATTGTGGCATTTTTAAAAAAATGTTATTTTTTTGGAAAGTATTGTAGATTTTTGCATTGGTAGAAATAATGTCAAAACTTGACTGAAAAATAGAATCTTCACGCGCCCTCGTGCTCTCTGATGTCATTCAAATTAAAACAAGCACAAAAGGAAAAACATCACACGCCTTTAACAAAGTGTTGGGTCGCTGCGTCGAAACGCACGAGACGTGCTTGGGGAAAAAAAAGGGAAGGCGCTTCGCCTGCGAAGACTTGTGGTACAAACAGAGGGCTGGAGAAGATGGTAGGATTTTAGTAAAGATAGTAAAATATATTCACAAAGTGGAACCAAAGTGGGAAAATATTTTAGGCTGTTTTTGGCACAAATAGTCAGATAGACTATCGGCTACTTTTCGTCTTAGTGATTGAAAAGGAAAATGAACACTGTGCCTGTAGAGGCCGGGATGACTGTAATCTGAAATGTTTGTTGTTGGCAGAGGCTGTGTGTTTAAAGTGTTTTTGTTTAGTCTGCCTTTTACCTCAAAGTATAAGAATGGTCCAACAAGAAGAGCAGGTGGACACGTCAAAGGAAAAATGTCACTGGAATGCTCAGAAAGGACAGAGAAACTGTAATGGCTGTGAAAACTATTCGACAAGCAAAGAGTAAACATCTAGCATTTTTCACATCCCATTAAGAACACACTCAACGCTTTTGCCTCTTTCCCACCTGCGTTTGTGCACCTGTACAGCTGGATGAGGGGACGGAGACATGGGCAGAGGAGGAGGAAGACGTAGAAGAGGAAGGGAAGTGGGCTGTGAAGAAGCTGAGGCCGACATTACTCCGTCTTGTCGGCGGCTCTCAACTGCTCTCTCTGAATCATGCAGCGGCGCACAATGCTATCGAAACTCCCCAGGTAGAAGAGCGCGATGGTGCGGAATAACCCCATGGTGACAATCTGAATGGGGAATAAAAGGCGGGGACAACAATGTAAATCACTTATCAGTAAGAGGCAGTCTGCAGGAGAGAGCCCGTGTTCCATTTATCATTCATGTGCCTGTACCTGCTGGAGACCCTCTGTGATAGAAGTGACGGGGGACATTCCGCAGGTGAGAGCTGAGAGCATATAGCCGTCAGGTCCCACAGAACTGTTAAAGTTCCCTTGCTGCAAAAAGGGAAGAAAATCGCAGGAGCGTCAGGCAACCAGTCTTCAACTAAAAATATTTTTAAAATCAGCGTGAAGTCAATAATTTATTAGTTTGGACCAAAACATTGTTCAGTTACTGCTATATTATACTCAATAGAAAACCACAATAAAGATGTTTATTTTAAGTCAAGAGTCAAAGTCTGGCATTTTGATCTGTGCAAACAATAACAATGGAGGGTCCTTGATTATTAGGTTAAGTTAATCCCACTACCATTATTAACCATAGCTCTGTCTGCCTTTGAATACACTGTGTATTTAGCAACATCCAAGTTATCCAACCAAGACAGCATTAGCTTAATACAAAAAAGGGAACAGGGCTCGATGACTAGGCCATAATACAGTAGAGACAAAGTCAACGCCTCACCACTGCATCCCGCACAACAATTTTGGCAACTTGTTCTGGTTGGCACACTCCAGATGTTTCAGAGATCAGTTTGGTCTCCAGAGGCTGGTGGAGAACAAACACAGTTGGTAAAAGTTGACCATTATGAGGGAAAATGACTGAGACACTCCTGACTGTACTGAAGAGTTCACCTTTGTCTTATTTTCCTCAGCCAGCCCTGGTGTGTCAGTGTCAGGAGGGTAGGCCACAGTCACGTAAATATTGTACGGCTTGATCTGGAGAAAAAGGGGAAAAAACAACTGGCATCATCATGTGTGGTCATGTGACATCATCACGATGAACAACAACAACAAATACAAACAAACAGACAAGGAAGCTTGGATTCACTGATCACGAGTAAAACCAGTGACAAATACACTTTATCCCACTGTAGTGAAAACAAGTATCAGGTCAGAAATGCAGTTGTTTGCAAGTTGTCATTGTATCAATTATTTAATTGGTTATTAATATATATATATATATCCACCTTTTACAAAAAATAAATATAATTAATATAAATAAATAATTTCCCAGTTTTAAATTAAAATTATTTGAAGCAAAACCATTGAAAAATAATAATGTTAACAACAACAAATACTCAATTTAATATGAAACCATATACCAGTTAGAAATATAACATTTGACAGTTTCTATGTATGTACACATACATTACAATTTTAAACAAGATAGTTCCAACTGAATTTTTCTTTTAAAATCCATTATTCTATTATCAAAAATTGTCTTCAGCTGAAAGAAAACCATGAGAAAAAAATAGTACTTAGTACGAATTACTTTAATACCAAACATACAGAAGACATGGGCCTCAACAGTAAAGGCCATTTGACATTAAAATTTAAATTACAGGACTGTACTGTATTTCCTGAACGCAGCTGATGTGGTGATTAACCTGAAAAGTGATTAAATAGTGACTTTTTCAATATGTCTAATAAATGTCACACTAAAATTACGACTCTCACTAAAGTTAAATGATGTATCTGCTGTTTTACCATTTACCCAGAAGCCACTACAGGGAGAAACTATTAAAAAGCCATTAAAAAAAGATGTGTCAAGTCTGCTTATTGGCAGAGTAATAAATATTCATCAAGTGAACGTGTTGGCCCATTGAGTGGGTTCATACAAAGGCCCTGAAATTACTGACCATGTTTGGGCTAAAGGGAATTGAACTCACCTCCATTTGCAGGGACTCTGCTAAGCCACGCAGGGCAAATTTGGATGGAGAGTAGGCAGTATATCCAAAGAGTCCGAGCTGCCCTGCCTGGGATGACACAAACATGATGCGGCCCATTCGCCGCTCCTTCATGGTGGTTATGACGGCACGCGTGGGATAAACACTGCCCAGGTAGTTGACCTCCATTATTTTCTGTTGGGAATTTGGAGTAAGGTTCATGCACATAATAATTTGACAGTGTACACAGCCAAGGTTAGCATGATTGTAGATATTGACATTACAGGGCGTAAATATAGTCACTGTGCAGTCCTAAATATGACAAAATAAATCTGAATATTGCTAATCCACTAAAAACTTGATTTTATTAGTGACTCAATCAAATTAAGGAATTATTGATAACAAATGTCAAAGCATCAGAAATTTATTTTTTTGGAAATAGCTT
>NC_024326.1:5072226-5125579 GCF_000523025.1 Cynoglossus semilaevis
TTTAAAATGATCCACTGGGACTTCCTCAAACTTCCCAGAGATGGACATCCCAGCACAGTTTACAAGCATATCAACTGGACCCAGCTTCTCTTGAGCCTGCACGAGGGGAAAACATCACTTAGGCAAAGGCATTGTAAAGGTTTGAGAGCTGCTCCAGTGTTATGGGGTAGAGAAGGTCACCTGTTTTATCACACTTTCCACCTGACTATAATCACTGGCCACATCTACTGATATGCACAGCACCACCTGAACACAGAAACTGTTATGTCACTCATATGATCCAGTGCAAACAAATAATAGCTCTTTAATCCTACACAGTAATTGTCTTAATATTTAATTGAATTGGAATTTTAAAAAAATCCAACCTGCTTATCATTAATTGCAAACTTCTCCACCTCTTTCTTAGCTTGAAGTAATTTAGCCTGTAAGAAAAAAAAAAAAGGGTCATTCATAGAAGAACTGCAAACATGGAGTTCACCAGAAGAGTGTTTCATGTTTCACAGGAATGGTTTATGTAAAGGGATTATGACTAGTCAAGTAGGCAAAGTGAAATGATTAATAAACATGTTGTCATGCTCACTTCATCTCGTGCCACCAGGGTGATGAACGCTCCTTGCCTGTAGCACTCAACAGCAATGGATTTGCCAATTCCGCTCGAGCCTCCTGTGACCTGCAAATTTTCAAAAGATGAGGGAAGCATACATCATCAGCACAAAGGACCTAACTACCCTTCGGGTGGGGCAACAGGAACTGAAGAAGTGCAGTACTGTTGTTTTGTCAAGAATCAGTTAATTATATAATAAACACAACACAGTGTTGGTTACACATTCACATATAGTCAACAGTATTTTTTAAAATTATAACCTGTTAAATGTTTGTTTTATTATTTATATACATTTTACAAAAAGACTGACAGAAACATTATTGCAACTTGCACTGGCTCCAAAACAGTATAGAGTCCTGTGTGTGTTTGTGTTGCTATTTACTCATGGGCCACTGTTTACACGTGACAGTAGCTTTACTACTGTCACGTGTAAACAGTGAAAGTTGTCTTCCTGCAACAATCAGTTAAGAACTGCATCGTTAGGCCCAGCAGGCATATACCACTAAAGATTAAAAGCTACCACATTAAGCTAATACATTACTACCTATTTGCAGAAGGCTTTCAACTATTTTTTCTCAACTCTTTATTCTTATTTGTGGATCAGATTACAGTAAAACCCCCTAGCAATTTCAGTTGAAATTCATTATCTTATTCATTTTTAAAGGCTTATTTTTGAGACTCTTGGAAAAGCATTTCAACGATAAAAGAGAGCACCTGAGACAACAGAGTGAAATGATGGCTTAAAATTAGAAAATCAAGTGCAACTAACATTTGACTAATCGTTTTGAGTGAACACTCATCATCAACAAGGTGCAAAAGCTACAGTAAATATTGGTCAAACAATTCAACAATGAAGGTCAGTGGGACTGTGATGAATCCACGTGTGATATATTTGATTGTAATTGTCGCATTCACACATTAGTAAATATAGGTGGAAACTGGACGGGATAAGAATCCTAGCCATGAGATTGCTTTAAAAAGATTCTCCAAAAACACTCAAGAGAAATAACTCTTTTTTTTTTAAACTATGGGTTCGTTATCTAGTTGCATGCTAACAAAAACAAATAACATTTGTCTAAAGTTGCAAATAACTGTTGCTCCAACGCTTCAATAGTTAGCTGACATTCACTGCAGCCTGACACTCCCCTGGAGAATCATCACCTCTCTCCGGGATCACTTACCACGACGTGGGCCCCGTTCAGTTTTAGAGGCTTGGGGCTGATTAGAGGCGATATCATATACAACAGCAACACAAAGGCAACGATGAATGCAGCGACTACGAGCAGCATGACGAACGGCAGAAGCAGCCACCAGGAATTGACGAAGAGCCAGTCTGTGATCGCGAAGATCAAGCTTTCCTCAGAGGACATGAGGGAAACCTGGCGGTGTTTAGCCTGTATGCTAACTAGCAGGCCAGCTTCTACTGTCAGATAAGGTGGCTACGAGGCGGGGAGCGGCCCCGGGAGAGGAGGAACAGAGGGGTATAACACCAGAGAGGAGTTGCTGACGGAGAGCGTGACTGTGAGTCAAAGACGAGGACGGTCAGGTTGTAATGCTGAACCTTGGACCCTGGTCAGAAAACGCAGTTTGCATAAACCAAAACAAACCCAACTGCCCTGCGTTAACAAACGTTTTGTTGATTGTTGGTATTTGTAGTCCTGTCAAGGAAACTCGTGATGTTGTTTAAACCCCATGCTGTGCTGTAAAAACAACAACAACCATAATGCAACGTTCTACTTCCTCATTCGCCACATCCTTTTTTGAACACACTCCACAACTTTCGACACTAATATTTACCTTGTAAACCTTTTTTCAATGTGCTAGTATTTATGTTTTTGAATAATGAATAAAAAGAAATGAGGAATATATGGAAATGCAGGAAAACTTTGTAATGCAGTTGTCCGGAACAGTATTTTCACGTATCATTGAACATATTATACTACACTTGCCGACAATGCTTAACAAATATAATGTATTGTTTAGTTCCACATGAAAAAATAAATAATAAATAAATTAGCATTTTATGTAATTTTTAAATAAGCATTTAATTTAATTCTGTTGAAATCAATTTAAGCAGCATGCCTCAACACGTTTTAAATGGTAACATTGGTTTCTGAGTTTTACATTTTTAATTACACTAAAGTATACGTGTGTTTTTTAACTTCATGCTACATAAATAAACTTTACTACTCGTACAGCATGTTAGGTGTATAAAGGATAGAGGTGAAAATTTAACTTTTGCAAAGTTAGAGGAAGCCTTTCAAGAGGTAAAGAAAAAAACAGGAAAAGTTAAGTGGACATAATAGAAAGATATATAATAATGATGGTAGTAAAACACTGTGGTAACCATGAAATGATTAGAATGTGGAAAACGGTATCCTTGTACCATGTGTGGCATTATTATATTATATATAACTGTAAAAACAACACTGTGAACTCTTTATTTCAAAACCCATGTTAGTTTCTAAAGCACACAATTTGCTTACAAAAAAGGAAACATCCTTCTTTTTTACATTGCTATTATGTTTATTTACAAAACAAAAAACATGCATCTTTTGGACTTTTCATAAAATAAAAGGCCAAAGTTGGATATATGTATAGACATTTACAGTAAGATAAAATGTTTGTTTTCCATCAAACTCAAACTGTGCACACCTTAAAAGCTAAAGAGTGCAATCTCTAAAAGAGCTTACATTAATGTGCAAGTATTCTACATGTTTTTATTGTAGTGACAAAGCACTTGTATGCGCTTATAAAACAAAGGAGAAAAAAAAAACTAAAAAAAAAAATGCAGCAATTCTGGAAGGCACATGGTGCAGACAGTCTCTTCTGGATACACATGCTTGCAAATGCATTTTCATTTTAGAGTTTGCGAGTTGATGATTTTCCACAATTTTATTTAACCAAAAAATCCTGCATGACTTTCCTATGTTAGCACACTATGCAGTGTTTATAAAGAAAAAACGGCAAGGGTCATCGACAGGGAAAACACATGAACCATTTGACAAAGTTACGAGCTAAAAATCTCTGACAAAATAGAAATGATGAAGTAGTTCTGATACAGCACAACTGGTGAAACCATCAAATGACATTGGATTTAACAAATATATTTGTCATTTATTTGGAAACATGTTCGACAATCAAACACTGACACAGGAGATAATGCTGCTTTTATCCTGAGTATCTGTCAACTCATGCCTCCCTGTGTCAAATCCCTGTACAAGAGTAACTGCATATATTCCACAAAGTCTGTTACAAATTAATGCTTGTTTTTCAATACGTAGAGAATATAGCATAAAGCATATCTATTTACCAGTGTTATGTCAGACTAACGATTTAAGATGCAAATGTTTAGTCTGTACTCAGTTTGATTCACTTGAATTCCTGGTCTTAACTGGCATTTTAATCTAGGCAGTTGTCTATAATCTGTACATTGTTCAACTCATCAATACTTGAAACTTTTTTAATACATATCTCATCAAGCCCTTTGAAATTCTTTTAGTAAAATTGATTTTCAATCTAGACGGTGAGTGATTTTTATCATCTTTGGGACAGTGGTGGATGTCAAATAAATGGAGGTCTTTTAACTAGAGTGAAATTATCAGACTGGCAGCACAGAGGTCTTGCCCGTTTCAGATATTATTAATCAGGTGGGGTAAATGACCAGGGGAGAGAGACAGACAGAGACAGAAGGAGAGAGTGAGCGAGAGAGGAGGGACACGGACAGTATAGAGACACAATTAGAATTTTTCTCTTTGCTTTGGTTCGACTTGGCGGAATCCTACTTCTAGCCCTCCTGCCCAAAGTCATCTGTGAATTTTTTCAGTTTTTCCAGATCTTGTTCGTTGACTGTTGGCTTTGTGTTGGACAGAGACCTTAGCATGTCAGACTGAAGAAGAAAACAGTGCAGTACATTAGTACACAAACACCAGCAGTTATAAATTTGAATCACAATTTTCAATTTACTGACCATGCATACTATAGGTTCCAATAGCTTGTCTCCAGGGACCTCCATCCATGACATTTCAACTGCACTAGGATCGCCGGGGGAGCAAGGAGTTAAAAGATCGTTCATAATAACCTTGGGGTCATCCCTGGATGGACCTCGTACCTTTAAAACAAATATAAAGCAGATTGAAGCTATTTGAAAATAATATATATTGAGACATGAACAAACTGTAATGTCTCCTTATAATGTTTCTTTACATACCCGCTTGAAGTGTGTTGCTGACTGGACCTTTCGAACTGGTTGCATTAAAGCATCTCTGACAATGACACTAACATCTGCTCCTGAGTAGCCGTCTGTCTTCTTGCCCAACGTAATAAAATCGGACTCAGAAAGACTGTTTGGAGTGGATCCAAGGTGGAGCTTGAACATGAATGAACGCGCATGTTCCTCAGGCAGAGGGATGTAGATCCTTTTCTCAAATCTGAAATGTTACAAGTGATGTACAGTAAGCTAAAGAAGATGGGGAAACAGGACCATGTCAAATGAGGCTGATGAACAACATTTACCTTCTTCTAATGGCCGAGTCGAGTGTCCATGGGATGTTTGTTGCACCAAGTACTAGCACGCCCTCATTATCATTCCCCACACCTGCAAAACAATTCATTGTGCACATATTAATAATAATAATAATAATTCCAGCCCTGCTTTTAAGCCCATATGATAAGGACTACCATAATAAATATGTAGCAAGGTGGAGAATTAAACCTGTAGTGTAAACATAAGCTGCAACAGCAAATACTGATGACTACATTTATTATGGACAGAAATTATAGTAATTATGACAATGTGTGCATTATATTTTAGTCTTACATCTTCTTGAGGAGAAATATTTTTATTGACCTTTCTGCTTTAACACCATATTTAATGACAACAATAAGTCATGGCAGCATTGGGTTTCACAGTTTAATAGCTGTAAACTGTGTGACCTAAAATAATACAAGTTTGTAGTAACAAACTTTTTGATAAATAAAATTTGCACTTACATATTCTATATAAACTGACATCACATTAACCGGCATTCATGTTTACCTGCACACTAAAATAAATCTAGATCTTAAATCTAAAAATATTTTTCACAACTCAGAGAGAAGTTTTCAAAAGAAAATGCACGTTGTTTGCAAGACTCACCCTGCATCTGAACTAGGAATTCAGTTTTGATACGACGAGCAGCTTCACTCTCATTTTCACTTCTGGAACCACAGAGTGAGTCGATCTCGTCGATGAAGATAATGGAAGGCTTGTGTTCCCTTGCGAGGCTAAAAAGATTTTTCACTAATCTAGGAAGAATAATCAAAGCATTTCATTAACAGAAAATATAGTTGCATTAGACGCAAGTAACTTTGATGGTTAACCTGTTTTTCATTAAGATTTCTGATGAAATAACTCACTTTTCACTCTCTCCTAGCCATTTGGAGACAAGGTCAGACGAAGAGATGGAGAAAAATGTGGAATTGTTTGCTTCTGTAGCAACAGCTTTTGCCAGATAGGACTTTCCTGTACCTGGGGGTCCAAAAAGCAAAATCCCTCGCCATGGAGTTCTCTTTCCTAAGATCCAAGCAGAGGGGAAATTTACAGCAAGTGTGCAGAGGTATGGTATCACAGGCACCTATCGACAACAATGGAACAACAACTTCCTGTGTAACAGTAAATACCTGTGAAAAGGTGAGGGAATTTGATTGGAAGAATAACAGCTTCTTTCAGAGCCTCTTTGGCTCCTTCTAGTCCAGCAACATCATTCCATTTGATGTTCGGTTTCTCCATGACAATTGCACCTGAAAAAGCATACTGCATTAGTGCATTGTCTAACAATTCTATTGTGATAGAATTAACCGATAATTGGTCACATATATAAAAAATATAAAAACTGCATTAGAATCAACTGTCAAACCTGAGAGTTGATTTTGGAATTTCTTCTTTTCTGGATCATCTCCTTCATCACTGTCATTTCTATAAACACACAGAATGATTATAACTTAACATCATTAGTTTAGTGCCTTGACACTGAAGGGCAATGTTATTTTTTTTAGCCTTGAATGGCATGACATTAGCATGAATTAACCCAATGCCCCACCCAGAAAAACACACCCTTTGTCGTCAGAACCTGATTCTTTGACAGGCTTAGCAGGAGCATTCTCTTTCTTCTTCAAATACTCCTTCAGCTTCTCTGCTCTCTCCAGGTATTCATTACATTTTGCGCGGATACTCTGTTTTGCTTTATCACCCTGGGCTTCATCTGCAGGAAATAAAGAGAGTTAAATAAGGACTCAAAAATATGAATGGATTTATAATTTTTGGCAAATTACACGGAGAGAAGTGAAAATGTAAGTGGTTTTGAGCCAGTGTTCATTTGCTGATTTTACATCTGCAAACGATGTAAGATCAAGCAGTATTTATAACTGTATATTGCAAGTTATAAATAATATTTTTGCAGTATTGGTTCAAATTAAAAAATATGCAATCTTCATGCAGATTTACAAATCAAACTTGATGGATTTACTGAAGACAGAAAAAAATCTGAGCAAGAATAAACAGTATTTACACGTCATTAGTTTCTGTACCAACACTACCTTTAATGACAACGCTGTCAATGTTTCTCTTGGAAACAACCTCAAGCTTTTGTATCTTTAAAGTTCATGTTGTACACTGTTATTCGGGGGAAACTACATTTCCTACATCAGCATCATCATGTGTAATACCAGTGTCTTATCTACCTACATTTAACCACATGGAGGAAATAACCAACAGCATCCCGGTACAGCCTCAGCGCAACCTCGAAGTTCTGAGCTTTATCCTCCTGAGCAGCCTTACTGGCTAAATCAATGGCTTTCTAAAGCAGACACAGAAAAAAATATTTAGCTACATTTGTCACATTAGGCCACATTTGCATCATCAAGTCAAACAATGGTTTTTGCAGTTAACTACGATATCAGTCAACAGTTAATAAAGATAGTTCAGAAATTGTTTTGCAAAAATTGTTTAGCTAATCCTGACTTTTAAATATGAATATTTAGGTGTATTATGTATGTTTCTCTGCTCCTTCAAGACAAAAAAAAAAAACAAAAACAAACATTAGTTCATAAAAACATATCAGGATGTCAAATGTTAACTATACTTCGAAAGTAATTAATAGTTATTTAGGCTGTTTAGCTAACTATCATGAATGCACCAGAGTCTAACTACGGAAAAACCTAAGATCAAACTTAAAAAGTTATTGACATTAGTTTAATTTACTGTTTAATACTCGAATCAACACGACAAGACAGTTGAATTGTGTCTATGTTATAATTAAAACTAGGGTTGTGATGATGATTGTCATTTCTATCTTGGAGAATGGCTTTTCAATAGCAAACATAAAACAACGTATCATGAAAATATCTAACTTGTTCGTAATTAATGTTATAGTGCATTTACTAAGTTTAAAAAACAGCATGGAAACATGCCAAATTATAATGTGCTTATTAGTTATAAACAAAACAGACTACGTAAATTGTAAAACTGATACATGTGTGGAACTTATTGGAGAAATATCTCTTTTCAAGTCACAACGAAGGTCATTTATATCATTATGTAATAACAAATTAAATGCTCCACCTGTTCTGGTTTAGTGACGTCACAGTACACACCGACGATGGACTGTTTGACATCAGTTTGAAAGCACATAATTTCACCCCCTTTTGCTCACTGAACTGACGGCATGGACCATAAGCATCTCCGAATATGTTACAGTGATACCTGTGTTTCAGATATCACTTGCTTTTCATAAGCCAGCGAAACAAGTCAGTTTGCAACGCATATGGAATTACTGTTTTTGTTCACGTTAGTAAATGTAACCATCGTCACACATTTGCCATCGTCACACAACCTCATGTATTTGTGTTATCGTGAAAGATTATTACAAGCGAAACGAAATATGCTTTGAAGAACACATGTTTAAGAAGTTAAAGACGAACTCATGTCAGGTTAGCTTTGTTAGCTAACATGCTAAAAGTAAGCTAGTAGATTGATACATTTTAAAACATCCACCGCCCCGTGCGGATACATTTTATAATACATTAACCTTCACATTAAGTAAACATACGTTAAACAGGTTGTTTATTTCTAGTTGTGGACAACTTTCTGCTATAGTGTTACGCGTTATTTTAGCTTTGGGTTCTAGGTCTTTTAACTTACCTGTAAATTATTGGTAGCCATAAGGAAGACCACGCTTTGCAATAATCTTAACAAATATCAAACCTCCACGGGAAAACGATTTGCCTTTTTCCTCGTTATAGCTTAGACTTAGAACTACAGTGTTAACTGTTAAATTAAGTTTTTCAATGTTGTTTTCAATTCCTGGATCGCTACCCCGTCGAATCAGGGAGGGAACTTCCGCATTGAAAAGTCGACACCAGCGTACACGAAATGTAGTGACGTCAAGACGTACACTCCAAAACGGACTGCGTCATGTCCGAGTCATGCAAATCGTTCACAAAAGATGTTTTTGTGTGTAATATTTACATAACGCTTAGATAGTTCAGTTATGTTAGATCAAATAATATATATACACTTTTCCTTCTTTTTTTTACACTCATTATGCATTTTTGGTCCTTAGAAATATTTTAAACAACCTGAAAGCATAACACTGCTGGACCACCACCCCAAAAGGACACCCCCAACTTTTTCTTAGGAGAAATCCTAAGTAAAAAAATAATGGGTATTGATTATCGGGGACAGAAACATCTAGTCCTAGTACGCATACTAAATATTTAACAAGATGGTGTAACTTCACTACATCATAATGCTAAATTCCACACAGTTAATTTTGAGACTGCTATTTCATTATTTAATAGCCCATCCCATTGGGTGAGGTTACAGTATGCCCTGGACAGTTGTCATAATTTAGTGTCTATTCTTGTTGCCATTTTAGTATAATTTGTTTATTTACTTTATACTCACCCAGTCACTTAGTCACTATACTATGTTTAATGATGTTTTGTCAGGTGGTTTTTGGTTTGTGGTTTATCATTGGCTGTATACTTTGTCTCTTACTGTACCTGACACCCTGACAAGGGCTACATGTAAGATACTAAAAACAGCACATAATTCTAACGCCCAGTAAACTTCCTGCAGTGATTTCCCTGGAAACTGTTCTAAGGGTAGTTCTAAATGGTTGTATAGTAAATAACCTTTTTATTGTCTAGGTAATACTGTATTTCGTCGACTCTGTCCAGGTACTCTTTACATCTGTCCCTGATCCTCTGGTTTCCATCTTTACCCTGGGGTTCACCTAGTGACAGAACAAAAAAACATTACATCAGTTTGGGTTTTTTTCAAAACTAAAATGTTGTCAGGATATTGGAGTAAGTCTTAGACACACAAATCAGACAAAGGATGTGATCTGTAATTGTCTAATCAAAAAAATATTTACCTAAATATTAGCAGTTTTACTGTGTGGTTGCTGTTTACTTACCCTTTAAGTAATGAGTGATACAAAAACATTAAAACCCAGTTTCCTGTACACAACAAACCTGTCTTGACCAAAAATAACTATTGTTATTTATGATACAGTATGTTGTAAATATTAGCATAGCTTAGCATAATTTCTCTAAAACTCTAAAATATGGAGTGATTACTGTCCCTGACAGTTTTTTAAATAAGGAAATCAAAATTTCACAGGAAGCACATTCATATTAATGGAACCTGGAACAAGAAGGAAAAAAAAATCAATAAGATCAGATTTTTACTCACGTTTCAAAATGTGTAAAAAATACTTGACAGCGTGTTGGTAGGAGACGATGGCGTCCTCATATTTCCCAGCTTGATCTTCCTCCGAGGCCTTCTGTGCTACAGCAATGGCTTTCTGGAGGAAAATGTAAAAAAGTAGGGCTTTTATAATCATAACACACAAACAAATAATAGTAATAATAATACAAAATATCCACAGTAAAGACGAGAACATTCCAAAATGGGATTTGCATCATGACATGAAGTCCAGGTTATATTTACATAGGAAATTGTATTAAGGTATATGCTTTTCAAAGCCAATTAAAGACTGACAGCATCATTTATCTTCTCACTATGTTATAAGATTTACTGTGTAATCGGAATACTTACTGAGAGCTCTCCATTATTGGCAGAATCAATGGCATTACTAGTTCAAGGTTGGCCCGAAATTATTACAAAACCTCTCCCTCATTACATTAAAGTATTTAAACATTAATTACTACACTATTCGTCTGGGTTCCTGTTGACATACAACGGCTGTCAAACAGAATAGAATATCAAATTAATCATCTACCCTAAAAAACGTTGCACATTTAATTAGACTAGTCCTTGTGGCTTTAACATACACTACCCACCTGCTTTTCACATTAATTTAGCAAAAATTTGATTTAGCATATAACGACATATGTTACAGCCATAATAATAGTATAAAAATAAATGTACCACTGCATTTAAACATTCTGCAGCAGAATGTTTTTTATATTGACTTGCAATGATTAAAACAAACTAATGTTTATCAAGACACAGCATATAAACTACTAATTAATGACAAATAGACAGTAAACTACGAATTATTTACATATAGTCACAATTATGTAAACTGCGATAACAATCGAAAAACGACAATCAACGCTTGCACAGAAGGAAACGGTTGACATGACTGGACAGAAATGTTGTTATTATGCAGTCTATCCCTTAATTGACTTTAAAAAGAATAGTATACAGTATAATTGCCACTTTAGATACGTATGCCAGGCTCTTTGTGCACCATCCATCCATTTTCATCCGCTTATCCGTTACCGGGTCGCGGGGGCAGCAGTCGCCACCCAAATCACATTGCACCGTACCAACCCCCCTAAACCTTCCTGCGGGTGGTGAGTCCACCAGAAGGTACCAACTGCCCTAACCGGGATTCGAACTAGCCCTGGGGTTCCACACCAATGACAGAGACATTGCCTCTGGGCCAAAGCGCCACTTCTTTGTGCACCAGGAACGGCAAAATGAAAGAAAACAAACTTATGACAACCGAAAAAAAAGGTTATACACGTGTACAGAGCATGTGTACTAAACCTTTACCCAGTCATAATAACACATTTCCCAAAACATACACACACTGTGCGTTGTGTTAAATAGGCTGCACGGTGAGCGTACTTTCCCCCTGTTACCGCATCTACAGTCTGACACTCCACTCCCTAACACACAAACAGAAGGATCTACGGCTTCAGTCAAAGTTATTCCACTAACCTGTAGATTTGTTGGTTCCATAAGTACAAATGACAAAACGTACAAACACTAATTTAACCTGTGTCGCACTCAATCCAGCTTCCTTTCGTTTATTTAGGTTCAACTAGTTCCTGTTTGCTCGTCACTCCCTCTCTGGCGCTGACATGCGCTGAAAATGCAGTCTGCCCAGTTTTAGGAACGGTAATGGAAGTAGAGCCAGTGGAAAAGACTGCTGCTACTGAGTCATATCGCTGTCAAGTTTTGTTTTACTCCGTTGTCATGACAATCCAATATTTCTGACCTACATAGGAAAATAACTTTCACGGCTTTCAAAATTACTTTTAATTTGATTAATATGGATATCGTAAATATCCCCAAGCACGGAGAGTGGAAATCAAACAAAATACAAAATACAGATGTTAAAAACCGAACACAGATGTTTAGAGTTGTCGCTGTGTCGGAGGTCTCGTTATTTATGAGGCTATGTTAATCCAGTGAAACGTGTAGGATCCGCTTATTCCACTAGAGGTTGCTATAGTCGTACTAAAACAGGCTTAAAACTGTGCATCTTTTTCCTTAAATGTGCACTCTGTGAAATTTGGTCTCAATAATTTAATAATAATAATAATAATTGTTTTTTGGCAATATACGACTAAAAAACAAGTTTACAATGCCCTGATGAGTGAATCAGTCACAAGATGAAAAGTGGTTGATGCTCTTGCCTTAAAGGAAATAATTCAGCAGGTTTGTCATTTGATAATATATCATTGAACGTCATGAGTTAACATTAGTATATTTTAGTATAACATCTTCCTATTTTTTGTCGAATTTGTCGAATCTCAAATGTTGGCTTGTGTATATTTAAACTACCAATGAAAAAAATACATTTTACGAAAAATAATAAAAAATATTCAAATTGACGTCATGCCATATTTTATTATTATTATTATTATTATTATTATTATTATGACTTCAGTGTTACAGTCGCAGAGGAGGTGTGTTCATACACTCAGTAAACTTGTACTGGAGACCTTTGGTCTCTGCTTGTTAACGTCGAGCTCAGTTGAACGAGAGCCTGACACCTGAGAGCTGCACAGACGAGGGCGCCCATACTGGTGGGAAGCGAAAAAGACGGAAGAGTTGTTTTGCGTTAACATGCGGCGAACCGAGAGCACACACGTCCAACAGCAGCACCGAAGACGATCTTAAAACTTTGTATGACTTTCACGCTGTTCCACGGAACGGCAGAACTCGCCTGGCGCATGAGGCGCGTTTTGCGCTTCATGGAGCTCTGTAAATGATAAGACCTGCACTCAGCATCTACAGGGGTCTCCAATGTGGAACATGGCAAGAGGGGGGATGAGAGGAACTCATCTCCTCGCTGTACTCTTTTCTTTGACTGCAGTACTTTTAAGGGATGCAAATGGACAAGGGACCGCACATGGATTCACAGGTTACAGTTTGAGTCCTCCATATTTTAATCTCGCTCAGGGCTCCACGATCTCTGCCACAGCAACCTGCGGCCAGGATGAGGCTGATAGACCCAGATATGATTTGTACTGTAAGCTCGTCGGAGGACCGAACGTTGGACTAACTAGTCAAAACATACGGGTAAGAATGTCAAGAAGGAGTGATTTTTAAAGAGATTTGTCTGTGCGTAAAATTGCCTGCACTTAGCAGCAAAATATATTATCTGTTCACCTGTAGATACCATGGAGTTATATAACATCATCACTATTATTATTATTATTATATTATTATTCTCATCATCAATGAGATGTGTCTGTATTATGTGTCTGCTTTAACGCCACATTTAATTTATTGTATTATGTGTCTGCTTTAACGCCACCATCTTTATTTTGTGGATAACAATAGTTATGTACCACTGGAGCAGTGTGACTCCACTGTTGTGTGCCAAGTATTAAGTAAGGAAATGGCCTTTCAGTGCCTTCTCTGTGGGTTTTCTTTTCTCTCAGCAGTCATGCTGATGTAAGACCGCTGCTCTTGTGTAAGAGCAGTAGTTTTACAATGACATGCCCGTGCTTTTATTTGCTTGTGGTTGCAATGCCCATACTTCTGTCACTGCAATTTGGTGACTTCTGTGTGACCTAATGCTACTGTTTGACCCCCCCCCCCAACTCAGGGTCAGTTCTGTGATTACTGCAACTCCATTGATCAAAACAAAGCCCACCCAGTGACCAATGCCATTGATGGGACAGAGCGGTGGTGGCAGAGCCCTCCTCTTTCCAGAGGGCCGGGGTACAATGAAGTGAATGTAACCCTAGACCTGGGGCAGGTAAGCTTAAAATACCACAATTTGCTTTGAACAACTGTTTACCTGCTGCAACCTGCTGTGTGTTATAATGACTGCTGTGTGTTGACAGTCAAATATATGTGTGCTGGAAAGGGAAAATGTTTTCTGCCCTGCTCCTTACTCTGCTACTGTGAGGTGTGCTAACTCATGATGGATTATAAGGACCATCTTCTTTAATCACCCGCCATCCTCCCAAAATTAAATATCTAGATATCTAGATATAACAAAGGTGTTACATGATTCAGTTTTAGTTTGAACTTCAGCAGCTCAGTGTGGTGATATTGTTAATAATGTCTGTGCTGTGGATGTTTGCCAGGAATCATGTAGGAGTCATGTGCCTTTGTCTAGTTAATATGCTTCCATCACGACCCATGTCGCCTGAAAGAGCCTGGCATGCAGCCCACTAAAAAAAACAAAACTGTACTTCAAATATCTGCAGTGAGGAAAAGGAAGGAATTCATTGTCAGGGTAAGGCACCCAATGGATGCCCAGTCACAGGTGGGAGTGCAGGTGGAGGCCTGGGACTCTTCTGCAGTACTCATTGCTTTGACTTGTTTTGTAGCAGATGAGTGTGCGAGAAATGAGCTTCTCTGTACACATGTTGCATTTATGGCTCCCTGTGGGCACTGTGTCAGACAATGGGTGCGGGCTTTTCTAACTCTGTTTTTAGACAGGCTGAGCTGAGCGAGTGATCCTACGTGGCTAAATATAGAGCGAGCTTTAGGAGGATGGACACATGTAGAGTCTGCAGGGAAGTCTGTCTCTAATACGTGGTAATGCTCAGTTTATGTGGGAGCAGGGAAAATAGTATTATTGCATTATGGAGTGCTATAAAGAGTGCAGCTAGACATCTGACAAACAGCCACACATCGTGCTGTTCCCCGTTGCATGTGCGCACACACACAGACACACACACACACTCACACCTGTCATACGCATTTTTCTACTGATGCCATCTAATGCAACCACAAAGACTGTAAACAATGCTCACCTGCCACTGTAGCATTTATGGCTGTTGTACACTCAATTCTTGTTAACCAGTTCTGGGAAGAAATATGGACCTGTGTTAGGAATAGAATGAAAACAATGGTTAAAAAAAAACATGCATGCCAGGGACAGATTTGTGATCTGGTATTGAGAACACATTTACAAAAGCTTCTCAACATCTGGTATCATCACACCACCAAAGTCAGATTTTATTGCAAAAACACACTTGATTTTGCAATCATTCCTGGCAAAAAAATAAACATACAATATGAATAATTTATTATCAGCCTATGTCTGCAGAAAACATACTACAATATGGCTCATAGAGAGTGTTTCATTCAAGCTTCTTCTTCAGACGTAATCTAAACTGTACTCATGTACATGACCCAGGAAATTGTGCTATGGTAATGTCCTAGACGTTGTAATCAGATTGTTGGAGTGTTGCATTGTTTTGTTTTCCAAAATCCTCAGCATAAATGAAGTGTTCAGTGACATGTGGGCAAAACTCTGCTGAATGGTTTTTGTGGTTTCTTTCAAGACCAATGCAGGTGTCTGCTCTGATGTTCTCTGTAGCGCTCAGCCGATATGTTAGATAATGGCACAGCTGATGTTTACGTTCAAATGCTCTGATTCAAAGAGAGAGGGTTTTTTGAAGGAGTGAGTTCCTGTTTTCTGTAAAGAGGAGAAAATAATGTCAACCTCAGTTGAAGTAGACTAATCTGATTGAACTGAGCTGTGATTTTCACATAGTGCTGATATCCTGAAGTCAATCCACCACAATGGAAGACTTAATTCAATAGGCTTTGTGTGTTTTTTCATTTTTTTTCCTACTTCCTAACCATAACATTTACATAGTATATGAAGGCTACAGAGGACAAAAATCAGGACCTAGTCCATGTCTTTTTATTATTTACCATGATCAATCATAATTAACTCTAATTAATCAAAAAATAATATTTTTTGCCCTAATAAATATATTATCTAGGACCTGTGTCCCTGATACACCCTTGTTCTGCCCCCTTCCCTGTTTAGACTGCACACTGCTGAGTCATGCTACGTCCAGTGATATTATAAAGACACTAGTGGAATCACAGGGTGTTGGGATGGGTGTAAATACTACAAATTTGTTGCAACCTTTAGCAAATCCTGACAGTATTGTTTGGGGCCAAGATTTTTTTCTTTAGTGGTGGAACACTCCAAATATCCAAGTGTGCACTTGTGCAATAGTAAGTCGCTTTGGATAAAAGCGTCTGCTAAGTGATTAGTGAATAGTAAGTCACTTTGGATAAAAGCGTCTGCTAATTGCATGCATGTAAATATAAATAGACTGTACTGGTCGAAAAAACACTGACCAGCTTATTGCACAATGCAGAGCCAGGTTTTCCACTGCTTGTTTGACATATATGGTGAAATCCCTCCACTTTTACATCAGACAGTGTTTGTGAAGGCTCCTGACCATACTAACTGAATATGCTGTTAAAGACTGAGGTCATTATTAACTAATCTGGAAATAATAGATGGATAGATAGACTAACAGATGGTAGCATAACTGCAAATAAACACTCCATCAAACACTTCCTGTGAGCCATGTTGTTGCAACAAAACCCTGTCTTATTTTCTTTTAAGCTGTTTATTGTTAGTGCCACATATTATCCGTCATTTCAGTCCTTAAGGATAAGCCATCTTGTCCAAAACAGACCAATGTGAGTCGACAAGCTTCTCTTTGTCATTGTGACCTCTGCGTCTACCACCATGACCTGAGCTGACACCGTCTCGCTCCCTTGCTCTTGCAGGACCTATACAATCCTCTTGTATTCTTTCTAAGTAATTGGCCCAAAATTGCAGACGTAAACATTTGTAGGAGATCATATGCAATGTTTTCATCATATAATGTTATAGCTTATTCCTATCTGTTAATTGATTAGTTAAGCTGTATAAAAATATGACATTTTAATTCCTTTTTCTCCCTAGCTAAACTTTTTTGTCTGTAACCAAATTACTGCCTTTTTTATGAGAATTGTTGCCCTCTGCTAAACTATTTATAGAAAACAGTAGGCAACACATACTGGTTAACTTCATACAATTATTCAGCTTGTCAGCCACTCCTTCTTCACTGGTAATGTATTTTAGGAGCATGAGTAAGCCCAGTATAGATAGGCGAACGTGCCAAAGGCGTATTGCTATTTGTTTCCTATCTGCTGAGACTGAGCTGATTTGATTGGTTTGTGTAAAAATGACACCCTAAATGCTTCATTTTTTATTTTCCACTTCTGTAATTTGTACTTGTAAAATTGATTTTGTTTGGTGGTCCTGAAGTATGGGTTGTTATGAAGGTGAAGGCTGTATTATTTCTGTATGTAACAGGTGTTTGTCGTGTTGATGATGGAGCTTAAAGCGGTGGTTTTTGTGGCTTTAAATGGACCCCAATTGCATGTTATGCATGATTTATTGGCGTGTTAGCACATCAGGTACTTCTGTTGGGTACTGGATGTTTTTTGGCGCTGTCAACATGTGCACCATTCTGGACTTTGAATGCTAAAACTGAAATACATAAATGATCTGCTTCCGGTTAGTGTGTGTGGCATTGGCTGCCGTTAACAGTTTTGCAATCACAGACAGATAACGCTCCCAAGAACTTCAATTTTGAAGACATTTCCCTGGAACCTAATCCCCTCTCTGAGGGGTCCCTCTTCACTGAAGTAGGGTTGAATGTTTTACTAGCAGCCGTCGCCCCCCTTTGTGTTAGAATCCTTCTAGGCAGTATTGTGTGACATCTTTTCGGTGCTTGCACACTCTCACAAAGGGTTAGTTCTTCTTAATCTCAGCGGAAAATGACCTGGCCTTCTCTTTTCATTTGGTAAATAGAAGTGAAGGAGTGGTGTAATTCATTGGTGAGAAAATACCTAGACAGAAAACACATAGAAACACACACACAGACACATTTTGAGTGTCTGAAAACATCCCCCCGGACATCAGGCCTCTAAATATTCAGAAGCATGATGCTTGGATGGATGATGCATGAATAAGAATGTAGATATAGAGACTGTCTGTATAGTAGTGTTTCATCATTGCAGCTGCCAAGTGAATGTGTGGGGGCTATATTTTATATTTAGCTCCTGTGTAATGAAACTATTTACAGAAATGTTAGAGCTCTTCCTAAAAATGCAGTAAAAATTAAAATCTGCTCTATGGCAGATCAGTGGAACCTCCATTTATCAATTGTATGGACTTGGTTGTTTGAAATTGCTGTGGCAAATCAGCACTTAACTGAAGTAAGCTGGTTTAAAATGCAAATAGTCTAATTTACATTTTTTTGTAAAAAGTAAATAACATTCATACTATCAAAACAGGCAGTGCAAAATACATCAACTGTGATGCAATAGTATGCATAAGTAGATCATGACATTGGTGATCTGTCTATGTGCGACAGTAACTGAGCCATAGCTTTACATTGAATTTGAGAAAGAGATGTGCAAATTCATCACAAACTACAAAAAGCGTGGCTTCGTTGAAATGAAGTGTGTATACTTGACAGGCCTGCTTGTGGTTTATGTCTGTCTCCTATTAAAAATGTCTGGAGGATTATCAAGGAGGGAATCAGTTTACAGCAACCACAGACTGTTGAGCAGCTGTGAAAAGCAATTTTCAAAAGAATCTGTGAGTTCTGTTTGAAGAAAATTAGCTGTTATCTTCTGTTCCAACACAAATAAATACACTTCGGGCCGTACTGTCTGATCATATGTCTGATAAAAGTGCATTGTTTTAGTTCTTCTGAAATCCTTCGTTAACACAGACATGGTAATAAGACTTGCTCATAAAGTACAGTCATCACAGTTTGACCCTAGAGATTGGAGAGGTTGTAGCTATGCCCCTACTAAAGTGGTGATGGAGGTGATGTAAGCACCTGTCTTTAGCCGGACTGCCCGAGGCGCCATGCCAACCCAGCAGATATTTACTACTCCACTAACAGACACCTCGTGCAGCAGCAGCAGTCTGGCTCTGGGTGCGCATCACGGCTTTCTAAATCTGGAGCGTCAGTGTGGAAAGGCCGACAGGGGTTGACGTGGGATCTGTTCACCTTTTGAAGACCCGTGTCACCAACTCACACATGGACATGCTAATTAGTGGTCACATTGACTGACGCAGACGCCCATGCAATGGGAAGTTTTGGTGGAGCAGGAGTTTTCCTGGAGCCTGTTTCAGGAACAATGGAGCTTCTACTTTCAACAGTGTCTATTGATAGGAAAGGGAACAAATACTGCAGTTATTTATATTGTACTCAATCAATGTCATCCTTGGACATACCACACTGGTATTAACTCACATGTTGGGCACAGTAAGAGTCCGAGACTACTTTTCACATGCAGGGGACATTTATGTGGACACGTGGTGAAAAATATGGAATTTGAAAATGCTAAAGTTTTAATTGTGCTGTTTTGTTGACAGGACAAACTCTGTGCTGCTGTCACACAAAACAATGTAGACAAGTAGTAATCATAGCCAACAGTGGGAAAAAAAGGTATCCATTAGCATAGCACCCAAAATAGAATTCCATATCCTAGTTCTCATAACAGAGTAACATTTTTCCTCAGCATTTTGCCATAGACCTGCCATAGGATGACTTCAACAGGTCAACAACAGTTTGTCCAAAAACGCACTTTACCCCAGACCACCCATCTCCCCCTCCATCATCCACCTGTCACACAAAGACAACCGGCATTGTGACAAACTCGTGAACAACTGTTCCAGGCCTCCAGTCTGCAGCATCGCTCTGACAACATTGATCCCCTCAAACAGGAGAAGATGCCTCTTCACTGCTCTGAAACTGCATTCATCACCTCTCCTCCCAGGTCCGACTCTCCTGGGACCACTCAGCGGGCCTCTGTCTGTCAGGAGGACTGCACACATTCTCCTTTTTACACTGCAGGGCCCTTTGGCTGGAATTTAGGATTAGGGATTTTCAGTTGCTTCTTGACTGCACTTGTTGAAAAAAATGTGTAGTTACAGTAGGCTGGGAGAAATTCTTTACTAGGTCGCTCTTAGTGTGCTAAGATCTCACAGAGATTTCAATTCAAGAGATCCATGTGGCAGGTACAGTAATGGAAGTAGCAGAGAAAGTTACGCAATGAGCCTTTTTTTTTCCAGAGAATAAATACATGTGATGGTGTAACACATTCAAACCACTTACAGTCTTCAAACACAAATGGGTCTCAAGTTATGGCATAGGTCTGCAGTTTTGGTCAACAGCAGGGGTCACCTACAGGGGCCTCAACTTAAGTAACTCAGGTTATACAAAAATATAAATCATATTTTTGTATGGAATGTAAATATAATGCAAAAATAGAGTCATAAACGGTAGGGATTACTGATAGTTATTTAGGTGTCAGTGTAGACAGTTAGTTGATCATCACGGTCTACAGTCACTGTGCAATTGTAGTCAAATAACACTGGCATGTAATGTAAATATTGCTGTAGTTGTGCAACAATAAATACAGTTTGAATCTGTGGTTACCAGCACACGACCAGGATATCACCAAAAATGAAATTACAAGCACATTACATGACAATATGCAGTTATATCCTAGAATAAATTCAGAAAAAAACCCCTATGAATATATGTTATTGAACACCTGCTTCTGTGCTTTCCTCTGTGTCTTTTTTATCTGGTCTCTGTGTTCGCTCTCTGATGTATTTGTTTTTCTCAGTAGTTTTTGTGGCCAGAGGAAAAAAGTAGTGTTTGGTCATGTGGGAGACCGCTGGCCCTAACCTTGCTTGTCCTGTGTTAATTGTAAGGTTAAATAATGACTGGATACTTCATACCTTATATGTGTATGGTCAACGTCAGGAGATCAAGGTCAGGAATTTGAAAATGGGAGCAGAAGCAAAACAGACGGGTTGTCAAACAGTCTTGTCGCAGCTCAACACTCTGACCTCCCTGACACCTAACAGCTCTCTGTACTTACACTTCTGGCATGACACCTTGCTTTGCAGCCCAGAGCAACAGACACAGGGAGGAGCAGATGTGTTATTTCATGTTTTTTTTTTCCCATTAGCTTGTCAATCTTTTTCATGTCTGGAATCTTCTAGTGTACTTAGCATGCCATTAGGATATTTAATGCTTCTTCTAATAACAAAACATAGGGTTTGGACTTATTTCCGAGGGCTGTGCATATCCAGGATGTGTGTAGTGGCAGCAGGGTTGGACGGACTGGCCAGGACAGGCCCAGAGTTCTTGGGTCCTGTATTTGTTTTCTCATGATTGGTTTTGTTTCCTGAGGCTTTGTTTCTTTAGGCGTTATTGGCATTTTGACAATTGTTTGTAGCACATTACAATGAATTAAGTGGAAACAATGACAAATATTTCCCCTAATTCTTATTCTCCAAGCATCACTGCACGACTGAATTGAGAATTGTTGTAGAGCATGTTCACAAATGTGTGTGCCAATTTTTTCTCATTTGTTTTAATGCTGGAATGCTTTGGAGACAGAATGATGGGATGTCTCAACACAGAGCCATTTATATAGTCAATCCTATTAGTGGAGTAGGAGGGAATTTGGGTTAGTGTTGTTAAATGCAGACCAAGTAATGCCTTAATTAATTAATTAATTAGTTTGTGAAAATAATTAGATTAAAAATGTATATGCATTTTAACATGTTCTGCCTATTCTATCCATGGAGATAGAAGACAGTTTAGAGGTTTAACCTACAGTGTAAACACGACGAGTGTCATTAAGAATCTTTGGGGTCCAAACTGTAAAATCTGTCTTCTAACTAACATTAAGAGCGTTCATTGAGGAGAAGATTTTCACTGCTGCAGGCTACTACTGCTGCTGCTGACAGTGACAGGTTCCTAAAAGCAGTGGCGTGATCTGCTTGAAGGCATTATGAGGGAAGGGGAATTTGGCGCTATGTCTGGAATCTGAGATGGGTTTGCATGCCAGCCTGCACAATCATGGCCAGACCTCCATCCCGCCCTGCTGCCACTTGTTCTCTGGTTCTGACATCATCATGAGCCATGTGAACTAAGTATCCTCCCAGTCCTCAGAAAGTGGGCAGCAGTTCTACTACAAAACCCTGGCTTCTTTTTTTAGCAGGCTATCGGCCTACGTTTTGTTTGTGTGCGCCATTTATCCTTTTTGTTCCTGAGCATCCTGTTCCATGTGGGTGGAAGTGTTGCCTGATTAATTTCAGGACACACCCCATTCAAATCTGAGGTCAGGAGGAAGTAGTCCAAGCTGCTTTATTTACATAGAAACCAAGTGTGTGGCTGAATGAAAACAGTGATTTAAGAACAATCAAGTCTCAGAAAACTCCTGATTTGCAACATAATGATTTTGCCGGGATTGTTTACGGTTGTCAGAGGACAGGACCAGACAGTTTCCTTCACCTGACCTTTGAACTCTCTCACAATCTGTCAACACCAGGACTACTTGAACCTAAGGCCATTACTTCTCAGGGATGCAGGGAGAAGCAATCAATCAGGAGAATTGCAGAGTTCTTTTGACAAAGACCATGACTACTTAGCGAGGACACCAACTCTTTCAGATGCTAACATGGATCCGTCTTCAAGAAAGACAGGCATGTCATGGCCGTTCTCAGGGATGCCGGCCTGTGCAGGCCTGCCTTCATTCTGTTTCTCTCTAAAAGAAAAACATTCTTGATCTGTTAATTAATTGGAACACAATAATTTAGGAGTAGTTTCTATTCAACAATGCATCCCCGAAGGCAGGAACACTTTTATATATCAGTCAGTTATTTAATTGTTTATTATAGAAACTCAGATGAATACCGCAGGTTTTCACTTTCATTTCAGTAACATAACCTCTAAAGTACGGGCTGCAGGTTTGGGATCAGTTTAAAAGAGAAGCAACATTTTGAAAATAATAATTGAGGTCAATGGTTCCCAAATTGGGGGGCATGCGCTCCTTAGGTGCTGCAGAGCTATTTTAGCTATATAACAAATTGATTTTTTGCAGCCTACTAGTTTAAATTCCAAATCTTAAACTTCCTAAAATGTTACCCAAAATGTTACATTTTTACTTTGTTTTTTTTTTGCAGCTCTTTCACGTGGCTTACGTCCTCATCAAATTTGCTAATTCACCTCGCCCTGACCTGTGGGTGTTAGAGCACTCCGTGGACAACGGCAGGACATATATACCATGGCAGTATTTTGCACGTGAGTTCAACTATTTTAAATCAATAAATATCATGGTGTTTTCTCAGCCCTTATGTATCTAAAAATAACACAGAACCCTTAATGATTAGCGCAACAGTCATGATAGTTTATGATTTTGTTGGGTACATAATTAAGAAATGAAAGGATTATCTAGTATTAAGTAATAGTTAGCGCTATAATAATAGTTCTTATTTATATTTTATAAATAGAACATTGTTACTCTTCATATTAATTTATGATCCTGCAACAACACTGTGCCAACAATTCAGGTTTGCAGGCTTGGAACCCACACACACACACACACACAGAGAGCTAACAAAATGCAGCTAATATTATTATTAATTACAACCGTGCCAAGACAAGTCAACATGTCTGCAGTAAATAATGTCCCATTGTAATTATAACAGAGTGAATTTTATGTATTGACCAACGTTAAATCCTAGTTTAATAACCTGTTTGCTCAATAGAAGAGACACCTGTGTGTACAAATCACTGTAATTCCTAATCTGTGGTTGTTGATATATTGGTTTAGTTTTAGACACTCCTGGTGGAAGAAAGAAAGAAAAATACATATTTTGATGTCACACTTTTTCAGATTCCAAGCATGAGTGTATTGAAAGGTTTGGGAAGCAGCCCAATGCTCGTATATTAAATGACAATGACCAGATCTGCACCACAGACTACTCCCGGATCCTGCCTTTGGAAAACGGAGAGGTGAAGATTCACACATTCCGTCTTGTATGAACCAAACCACGTTTGTGTTATTTTGTTGAACAGAAATCCATGTGACATAAATACAATTTGATCCAGATTGTGATCTCTCTGGTCAACGGTCGACCGGGCTCTAAAAACTTCACCTACTCTCCGGTGCTGAGAGATTTCACTAAGGCCACTAACATCCGTCTGCGTTTCCTCCGCACCAGCACCCTGCTGGGCCACCTCATCTCCAAGGCTCAGCGAGACCCCACCGTTACACGCAGGGTGAGTCACGTACAGCAAGATTTAACAATGAGGTGACAAGGATGATGGCAGACTGTAGTTTCCCATTTGGGAAAAAAACACAAACAAGCAGGCCGTCATTTGTACAGTCATTTGCACTTTGTGCTTGTGAATATCAGACGACAGATCTACCTGTCCTGTCATCACAGAGATGCAGCTCTTAAAGCCGAACAACATTTACACAAGTAGTAAATAAGCACTGGTTAGGAGCGTGGATAGAACACAGATCTTAGGGTACAGGATGGTTCAGGATTATCACATCCACCTATGCTGTATCAATGTATCAATGCCCTTTTGTATCAATGTCTTTTGTTTTTCCTGAGAAATGTGTCCTCAGATCCACAGCTGTGATCTTCTTACGTTTTGTTTTTATAATGCCTTGATTCACCCCATGAAAGCTAGACAAAGCTTGTGGCTCACAGAATGAGTTACTACTTGTTACTGTACCTGTCTTTCCTCTGCCTGCCAAGCATAGTCAGACAACTGTTTTGGTTTGAGATGGCGTGTTGTTAAGTTGCCGATAAGGCTGCTGTTACGTTAAAATACCCCTGGTGATGATAACGTTTTCTCCATCTGTCGACAGTACTATTATAGCATCAAAGACATCAGCATAGGTGGACGCTGCGTGTGTCACGGACATGCACTGGTTTGTGGGGGAGGGCGTAACCCAGACAACCCAAACAGGTGAGAAATATGTCATTGATCATCAGCAAATGTTTCATCATCACTATATTGCTACTCAACCCTGTAATTGTTATTCATTCAGCGTTCAAGCTTTTTCACTAGACTTTAATGAAAAGTATTCTCCTGGTTATAATAATGTACAACTACAGCTGGTGATATGATGAGGAACAGACTTTAAGATACGGAGGCAGCCATAAAGTGGACCAGAATAATTGATTTTTTAGTTTTAGACACATATTTAATTTATTACATCAATAAATAACTTCCTGTTGATTAAAGTCCTTATCTCTAGATTTCTAGTCTTCTCTAATGAAACTCATTGTCTATTTTAATTTTTCACTTTCATCATAACACTGTTTTCCAGGTGTCTCTGGCTTTTGCTGTTTTTGTTTTGTCCTAAGCCTCTCATCAGCATATTTTTCAGACACAAAATGCAGTGTTTTACATCTAAAATGTATACTTGCCAAAAGACGGGTGAACATCAACAAAGTCTCTGTGCTATTTATAAATACCTGCATCTGTTTTACTTTTATTTAAAAAAAAAAAGATAAAATGTGGCTTTTTTCTGCTGTTCTGCTTTAAGACACAACACTAGTTCACCTCCTGCTGTACCTGTCACTGGAGCTGTTAGAATAAAAAGTATAATATACAGACATAATGAATCCAAATGTATGCTGAGGTTGTATTGGCTGCTGAATCGAAGGTTTCAGTTTGTTGTTCCTAATTGTAAAAATCAATTGAAATGATCACTTAATTAAAGTCCAAATATTCAAAAAATGTAATATCATAATGATAACATTGTTGCAAAACCCTTGTGTTTTATGTCTTGCCTTTAGGCGCCAGTGCGATTGCCAACACAACACCTGTGGTGAGTCATGTGACCGCTGCTGCCCAGGTTTCAACCAGAAGCCCTGGCGTGCCGCTACTGTCAGTAGCCCCAACGAGTGTCAGCGTAAGTGTGCACGAAGAGTGTTTTATGTTTAGTTTTAAACAAACTCTCACAGCGCTGCTTCCACTTCTGCTCACTGTCTGAGTTATGAGCCCTGACTGCGGACAGAATCGCCCTCTCTGTTGACTCTCACCTTTTGTGGATCCCTTGAAATGGAATTGTGCAGAGCCTTGATCCAGAGTTCCCTATGGAATGTGAAATGGACCAGGCTGTGAGCGAGCCTCCTCGGGACGGCTGTTTTCTGGGCAGCCAGCTGCTTGGTTAGCCATCCAGGCTGGGAACAAGAGGGATTCCCCCGTGCCAGCTTATCAACGAGCCACACAGTCTGCCAGCAGACTCTGTGTCAGCTGGAATCTAAATGCTTTGGACTGCTGCCTCCGTGAAATTGCACGACCTTGTAGCACACTGTAAAAAAAAAAAGCAAAGAAGAAAAAAACGAAGACGACCAAGACTAATGTGGACTAATCCAATCAGGGCTGACACAGTAAATACATCCTAACCATAAACATTAAAGAGACACTGGGGTGGTACACAGGAAGAGGATGTGCCATCTTGTGTAGTTTGGATTTTATGGTTTCTAATAATCCTTTACTGCTAGTCTTATAATTTTGTTTTGGCAAAAGCGCTAGTACACACAGAGGAGTGCCGGGGCACTCTGCCGAGACGTATAGAATAATCTTTTGTCGTGTGTGTGTTTCTCTTCTTCAGCCTGCCAGTGCTTCTCCCATGCATTTGACTGTTATTATGACCCAGAGGTGGAGAGGAGAGGAGCAAGTTTAGACACCTACGGCAGGTATGACGGAGGGGGAGTGTGCATCGGCTGCCAGGTAAGAAATGCATATCAAGTCCGAACTGATTCCTGTGTGTTTGCATGTTGGCGGTTGTATGGATGAATTGGTTGCATGTGTATTTTCTTGGAGCTCTCCCCGGATCACTGCATGCTAAACTGCTGACTTCTTGTGTACCTTGGACTAAAACGTTTCTATTAAGTAACCTGAAGCCATGGAATTAAATATAGTTTTTATGCATTTTTATATATATATAAAAACACAGACAAAATAATAATCACAATAAGACAGCTGTCAGTCATTTGCAGTGTTTTTTTCATTTTACTATTTAGTTTTACATGGAATTATTTCATTTAAAAAGGTGACATCATCTAAAAACGCCTGAATCAGGTAACAGAGGGCCAGAATTTGGGCACCACACATTTAAATAAAATAAAATAAAATCACAATTGTCTAACATTATTATATGATTTTATTTATTTATTTATTTTTTACAAAACTAAAGGCATTTTTAGCCTTCATCAGTCAGCCTCCTATCACTGATACCACAGTCGACCACCAGGAGTGATAGAGATACTTTGCCTCCACCCAATTCCACACAGTAGTTTAATTACAGTTGCAGTGCATGTCCATCTTTCTACTACTACTGCACTACTGTTACATACAGTCAAACAAATTCCTGTGTGATTTTTGTGTGTCTTTTTCCACCCTGTGTTCTTCAGCACAACACTGCTGGAGTGAACTGTGAGCGGTGCCTTGACGGCTTCTACAGACCGCATGGAGTACCAGCTGAGGCTCCCACTGGATGCATACGTGAGTCAGCTTGTCACTAGCAAAGACACACACACTGTATGACTAACTGCACATTACGTGCTCTTGAAAATGTTAGAAGAGGCGTGTGTGTGTGTGTGTGTGTGTGTGTGTGGGCTCTGTCTGTCTCCTTTCCCTCCAGTCTGTTTGTCTTTGTTAATCAGTGTCATCACACTCACCTGTGGCCTGGTCGTTAGTCTCACTCCTGTCACCTGGTGCCCTTCACTCTGTCATTGTCAGGATCGTTGTTTAGTCTTGTCGCTCCTCTGTGCTGCTGACTGTTCCTGTTTTTTTTACCCGCATGTTGTTGGGTCCTGGAGTCCAGTAAGTTGGATTATTAAAGTTGGCGTGTGAATAAACTTTTTGCATTTGATCCTCACACACCTGGTTTCTGTCTTTTCCACTGAATTGTTTGAACTGTTGATTTGAACTGACCTCAGGCGTTCTTGACCAAACAGTCTTTTATTACTCATCTGAAAATATATGACATCAATGAACCAAATAAAGTTTCTCCCTACTGTGTGTTTGCTAATTTGTTGTTCATTAAGAATAGAAAGATAGAGAGGGAGAGAGGAACAGAAATGCCCCTGAACAGGCAAACTGTCAGTTTTATTAGTATACTTTCATGGCATTATTACATTTATCAATATGTATGATGTGACCTTGGTCTATATTGTGCATAAGAATGCATTCTAAAACTTGATATATATTACCATTGATTGAGTGGTGGACTGAATATTTGAATGTTTAGCCAATGAGCTGAAGTCACTAAAATAAGTGTCAGCATCATCACACAGGTACTTGATGCTACAGTGTGTATGACTAACACATGTAGCCATAACAGTGCTTAACCCAAAGCGCCCCTCAGCCTCTCTTTTTGAGACGGGCACAAATGTCTCCATCAAGCCGTCACTGGCACCACATTCGTACTGAGGCTAATCCGGGCTCTGCTGCTGTTTACATTACTTCAGAGGCCCAGTGCTGTACCTCACCACACAAATAGCTGTGTGTTGAGTTTGGACAGTAGCAAGTCACGGCATTAAACTGAGCACTTTGAACAATAAAACCCCACAATCCGTAAACTGTGTTAGTTGAGATTAGCAGCGGAAGATGTTATTTTTTTTTACTCTATTAAAGGTTGAACCATAATAATTGTGTTTTCCTTCAGGGCGATCTCATGAGGATGATTAATGGTTCAACCATTGTTTGATGAGATTCTCTGTCATACGCAAACACAGCTCTCCTCTACAGCTAATAATTATCGGCTTGGTTGACATGTTTACTGTAAACCCATTCTACACACTGACATGTCTGTTCATACAGTGCGTGTCCATATTTATCCACTTTCATTCTGTCTTCACTGCAGCCTGCAGGTGTGATGACAGGACGACGGCCGGGTGTGAGATGGGCTCTGGAAGGTGTATCTGCAAACCGCAGTTTGCCGGAGAGAACTGTGATCACTGTGCAAACGGATATTATCACTACCCACTGTGCAACCGTGAGTCATGATTTGGATAAATCTTCCAGTATGTGCATTTAAAATTCACCTGAAACTGTGAATCCACATGAGATGTAATGACTATGTGTTGGGGTGAGTATCATGAACTGATGTATGCTGTGATTTAAACACACAAAACACAGCTTCGATTGCTTCAACATAACATAAACAGGTATTATGTGTTCTACTTTTGAATTCCTGATGTAATGGAAGAGCTATCATGTGGTCAGACGCGAGGAAATACTGTACGTGGGGTTTGAAGAAACTCACGTTTCAGCCACCCTTTGAAGGGTGGAATCAGTTTCTCTATTTTCTGGAGCCTTTTATGCTCCTGTCAGTTTCCCCCCGCAGGGCACCTTTTTTTTTAAAGTAGGCTCATTTGAAAGACGCAGGGCTTTAGCGCAGGAGGTTGTCTTCACATGCTACAGTGTGGACTAATTATCACCACACATTCCACATACCAGCCTTTGCAAACAAGTGTGCAGATATAGGACACTTAAGGAGTTTCACCACGGCATCTCATTATGATGTGACTCAGGAGGCTGCAGGGAGACGAGCCACCCACGGTTAAATATTTTATGGTCTTGTTTTTTTATTTATGTTTTTTTTTTCAAACTCTTGCCTCATTGTCACGTTACAGGCTTCAACATTAACTTCTGTGGTTCGTAAATATTTAACTGACATTCCCTGTTTCTCTTTAAACTGTACCTAAAAGGACTTTACTTTACTTTGTTTTTCTCCAAAGTATCTTGCAGTAAAGGCCAAATAAACGAATGCAGGTTTTATAGGGTCGTTACACATATCTGGAACAGGCAGACATTTGCCAGGTTTTCTGATTCTTATGTTACATAATGTCCATTTTATTTTTGGATGTGTCCAGACTTAGCCTTTTTTCCATGAGCAGCAGATTTATTAGTCCCAGCTCTTATTAAATGTAGGTCTCACCTCCTTTCTAATGGACTGATAAACTGGTCTGAACATGTAGACACAGACTATTCTTCATACTCTGTCTGCGTTTCAGGAGTAGCTTCATTGCCTTTCTGTGTCACAGTATTACATTTCTACAACGGTTTTTATGTGTGTGTGTGTGTGTGTGTGTCGGTAAGAACGTCTGTTGCAAAAAAACGTGCGGTGAACTTGTGGGAAAGTGGTAATTGCCGAGTGATGTAAGGTAATAGTCGCAACATGGAGGAGAAACATAAATTAGACAAATTGAGTCATGAGGCTGCACGACACCTACAGCGGTGTGCGCAGCTCTTGAGCAACCGGTGTTTGTTCAGTTTAATCCCACGGGAGCCTGGTAAACTGGTAAATTACAGACATAATCTGTGTGAGTAACAGCAGAACGTTATCCTGCTCGTTTGTGCAGAGTTCTCCTACAAGGCATTTACCTCTCTGCGTAGATGAGCTTATATTGTGTATATTGTTACAAGGCATAAAAGTTAACACAGTCTATAACTTAGAATATTAATATAATATTATATTTTAGGAAACACCATAACATTCTGGCCTGATTACATCTGAAAAGTCAGTCAAAAGTGAATTCCACAGATGTGATTAATGTTAAGGTGAACCTTATCTTAGTCGGTGTCTTTTTGTAATATTCAAATACTGTAAAGACATGTAAGGAGAGAATAAAATATGTCGTATTACACAACGTCTTGGCTGACGATCAATGAGCATAGGGTTAGAAATAGGTCTCAGGAGGTAGTCGTCACAAAATACATCAAGATGTTGGGAAAATATTTGGAGGCTAGGTACGGTTTTCAAGATGAAAATATTTGGAGGCTAGGTACGGTTTTACCCTGGTTTATTTCAGATTGGTCTACCAATCATGAAGTGATTTAAAATAAGTCGTCGTGGTTTTAAACTGCTGGAGTGTTTGGTAATATCTTCCCATCAATCAATGTGTCCTTGGTTTATAAAATGATAAAATGGAATTTGATAAAATACCCTTTTTTTAAAAATCAAATTATAGCATAAACTCTTTTGTCTAAAATTACCTAAGTTTGTGGTCGAGGATAATTGTTGACATACTCAGTCCTAACTTCAGTCCTAACTCTGGGTCTGTCTCCTTCTAACAGGATATCCTTTGTATCCAACAACCACCAAATCCTCTGCTGGTCCTATTGTGGGTAAGTTCACCATATCCTGTCGTTTTATTTTAAAACTACAAAACAGGTGGTCTCCAACTACTGGCACTTTTAGCCAGTGAAACACCCACCTCTGGTCCAAAACTACATTTTCAGTAATAAACTAATTGGACACTTTGAGACCCCTGCTGTACAATAACAGTCTAATCCTATTCTCTTTCTCTTTGTACAGTGCCTACTCTTTGCCCTCCAGGTTATTTTGGTTCACCCACCTGTCAACGTGAGTGCTATTTATTTTGACTTTTCAAATCTGATAGCTGTGATTTTTTTAAAGATGTTCACGGCTGAATTTTACAGTCCTGTCTGCCTGTAAAATTCATCAGAAAAATAAGTCCTGTCTGCCTGTAAAATTCATCAGACTGTTTAAAGGGTTGTTAAATTTACAGCACAATAAATATTTGAAATAGTTCAACCTTGTACTCCGTGACAACTTGTCATATACGGCCCTGCTCTGATACTCATTCATCTCCTCGTTCATCTGTGAGAGCTTTCGGTCAAGAATGTCCTTTTCCTTCTGTAATAGCATGAGTGAATTGGGACTGTTGACTGAGAGCTGCTCTATTATTAGTTATAGCTCCATAAATTCCCTTTTCTGGTTTGATCCAAGCTCAGAAATCTGTTTAAATTCAGACCAATCACAGGCCTGGGCTGTTAGGTCACACAGATATTACACAGTTCTCACACATGTCTGTCAAAAAGCTTCAAAGTTCCGATTTATGAGAGAAAAAAAAAGTTAATTATTATTACATTTTTAAGAAATCCCATAGCTGCTTCAAAGAAACTGAGAGCCTCTCTGGTGGCCTTCTCAAAATAAAATCTAGTTTAATCTATTTTAATCATAGATAATTCTGTTGTACATATAATTTGTGTGTGTGTTTTTTTTTTTACAGCATGTGTGTGTGACTACAGAGGTACAACATACGCCGTGTGTGACTCTTCTGGACGATGCCTGTGCCGTGAAGGCGTAGAGGGGCAACGCTGTGACCGCTGTCGACCTGGATACCACTCGTTCCCGAACTGCGAAGGTGAAAACAGCCTCTCCTAATCAGCCTTGATCCCCGCACAGACTCACACACGCAAACACAACCTCATCAAAATGATTACATGAGCGTGAAGTGCAGTGCAGCACGCCGTTGACCTTTTGGGGGTCAACTTTAGGCTGTTGAACTTCTGATCTGATAATTTTTTTTTTCCCAGCGTGTCGCTGCGATGGGTCCGGTGTGTCCGACAGCGTCTGCACTTCAGGGGGTCAGTGTGTTTGTCTGGCCAGCTACAGGGGGCAGGAGTGTGATGAATGTGCACCAGGCTACTACGGCTATCCAGATTGTGCTGGTTAGTGTTCCTTCACTGATCCTTCAGTATTACTGACGTAATTATTGTTGTCAAAAATAGTTGTGCTCTTGTGAGCAGCGTGGAAAAAATGTCCACAATGGTTCGACTGGACTAACGGTGGTCTGTTCTCATGACTCTGCTGGACGACATTCTCACTCTCCCATACTAGAGAATCCATTAAAATCCCTTTGCAACAAATCTGCATCACAGGGCACTTCACAGAAATAAAAAAATCAACAAGATGTTATTCTTAGATTTCTTCCATTTAAGGAACTATATTCTTGGTCTTCATAAAAAAAAACCAACATAACTTTTATCAACACCACAGACTTACATTTGTCTCTTCTTCTCAGCCTGCAGATGTTCTCCTGAAGGTTCCCATGGCAACATATGCAACCCCTTGTCTGGTCAGTGCCTGTGTCTGCAAGGGGTTGTGGGACAGCAGTGTGACCGCTGTGCCTCTGGTCAGAGGTTTCCACAGTGTGCAGGTGACTACACTGAGCCACAGAATGAGATTAGGGATTGAGACAATGGCCTGTCATAATTAAACTTTAATCTGTTTCGTCCATGTATTGAGGTATTTATTGGTAAAATTGATTTTGTAGTTTTTTTTAATATGAAACTCTTGTTACCCAGCTTCACCAGGACAAACTTTTAAAAGAGATTTTAACCTCATTTGCTGTTAAAAAAAGTTTTAATAAAAATTATTATTGACCACTGATAAAACTGATATATCTTTCTTTTTCCTATTTCCAGCCTCCATTGTTCAGTGTTATTCTCCAGGGACTGAGGTTGCCAATCCTGAAACGGTACGACGCTCGGAGTAAAAGTTGAATTGTTAAATTTTAATTACATTCCAACAGTGCAGATTTACCAGCAGTCTTCAGCGCAGTGTCTCCAAAAATACCTTCTGTGGGTTGGGACCCACAAATGGGTCACAGGAGATTTTTTGTGGGTTCGACAATGAATTTGCTCATTAAACTTTCAGGTTTTTACTGAAGATTTATAGCAAACCTAAATGTGTTGATTTATGTCTGAGATTAAAAAAAAAAAAAGAAAAACAAAGCTAGAAAAAAACAAATACTTGTTTTTTTTACCTTAAAATGACACATGTTTAAATCTACTTCTGCACCCAAATGAATTAATTTTATATATTTATAGATTTTAAATCTGTTGTAGATGTTGAAGATGTGAAGTTTAAGTCATTAATTAATTGCAGACGTTTTGGTCAAAATAACTGAGTGAATGAATCCCCAAAATACTTCAATTGGTTTTCATCAGTTTAAAAAAATGTTTAAAAAAAGTTTGGAAAGCTGCCACAACAGGAGTCCAGTTCTTCGCCTTTTTTTTACAAGGAAATGTCGCCCATCACTGGAAAAATAAATATAATCAAAAAAAGGAAAAGAGACTTCCTTCCATTTTAAAAAGGAAGAAAAACAATGTGATGTGTTTCTTTCCTGATCTAAAAGATAAGATTTGTTTTATTTTTTTATTCTCAATCTCCACCTTTTGTTCTTTATCTGATGGTCCAGGGCTCGTGTCAATGTCTGCCCAATGTGGAGGGAACCCTGTGCAACAGGTGTAAACCTCTGTACTGGAACCTGGCTGCAGAGAATCCTCGAGGCTGCGTAGGTGAGTGTAACGAAGACGATGTTCACTTAAATGTGCAGGAAGTGAGTAGGAGGTCTGGTTGTTTTCTTTGGGAGTGGGCGGCTTACTGACCCATCTTTTACTAAATGAATGATTTCATTGGTGGCAATCTGAGCTGATGTTGGCCCCACAAACTCTGAGGATATGTCATCATGCCCCCATCAACATGGCTGGATCCGCTGCCTTCCTGTCCCTCAAAGCGCAGCTACTTCCTCCACACTTCCGTCTGTGGCTCAAACCTGAGGTTGATGTGGTGACACAGCAGTGTCTGGTTACATTAAGTCATGAAATGTACCAATCATTTCCTTTTACACTCTCTCATTTTATCCACCTACCCGTGCAACACCCACAAATAACTGCTGGAAAAGCCTGAAGTCACCTTCGACCACTGAATATCAGGCTTTGTGTACGGACGTGTCTAAAGTTACAGTTACGCTGTGGTGCTGCAAGAATGTTATCGCAACCTCACGGCCTGAAGACACCAGAAAAATGAGCTTTAATTGAGCTAAGAATGTCACCGGTCTGTAGTGACTGGACTTTATAAAGAATTCAAAGCGAACCAAAGCAGTCCAGCCGTCCTGCACCTTTGATGTGTGCAGATCTTCAAAGATTGCGCCGTTTTGTGCTTTTGTGCTTCACCTTTGGAAGTGACAAAATCCTGTAATCAGAGTCTATTCACTCCAGATCCTGCTTTTTACCTTTTCATAACCCTCTTCGCCCTCTCTTTCTTTTTGTTCTCTCTACCATAACAGAGTGTCGGTGTGATTTGAAAGGAACACTGAGTGGCGTTGGAGAGTGTGCACAGGTGGGTTTCTTACTATGGAAGCAGTTCCACCAGTATTTATTCTGCCGGTTTACTGGTTTAATGCTGCTTTTATTCTCCAGAGAAGCGGACAGTGTCACTGTAAGCCCAATGCATGTGGACTGTCATGTGACACGTGTAAGGACGGACACTTCCTGCTGCAGAAAAAGGACTATTTTGGTTGTCAGGGTAAGGTCATATGAACAAAATCCATCATAATTACAGGTTATTCACAACTACTTCAATTTTTTGCATTTGACTATGCATGTAATTCATCCTTACAGTATATGGTCACTACTACACACTAAAGAGATATATTTATCTCTTCATTTTTTCATTTTAATTTCTCATGATCTCTCAGCACTCCCTCAGGGATCAACTGGTGGATCCCAATCAACTCACTGTGCACCCCCTCATATAAGGACATGGGAAAACATTATATTTGAGACTGAGATGTGGAATGACATATAAACATATTAAAAAAAAGATTGCCTTTCTCCTCCTGATTCTCATTTTTTTAACTATGGTATAATTAAAACAAACAAACTCTGGTTTCAGTTGAAATTCCATCTAAAAATAAATGATGCATGACTCTGTACTCTCTATTACCTCCCTCCCAACCTCTAGATTTTGTGTAATGAAAATTAATAATTATCATTGGTTGATTAAAACAAAGTTTATTTTCTTGTTTTTTCCTCATTCCTTCAGGCTGTCACTGTGACGTTGGTGGCGCTGTGAGCATGGACTGTGACGAGAACACAGGGCAGTGTTGGTGTCGGAAGAATGTAGTGGGCGTTAAATGCACAGAGTAAGTCATGGGCATTTCTTTTATCTATATATTGTGTTTCTTTTTTTTTATTTATTTATTTTTTTCATTTGCCGTATGACAATTCTGTTCACCTCGTCAGGCCGGCACCAAACTACTACTTTCCTACTTTACATCACCTGAAGTTTGAAGTGGAGGACGGCACCACACCAAACGCCAGACCTGTGCGCTTTGGTTTTAACCCTGGGGAGTTTCCAGACTTCAGCTGGAGAGGATACGCTGTGATGTCGCCTGCTCAGGTTAATATTTGCCCAAGTTCTTCCTGTATTGCACTGAAATACACTGAAATCAGTTTTGCGGTAAATGACATTTTTAAAGGCTTCTTTTTCACCTCTGTGGTTCACCTGCTTTTTTCAGCCTTTCACTGATTTTGCTGCCTATTTCACACAAACCTCTGAGTGTAAATACACCTGACCATATCTCTCCTCAGCCAGAGGTGATCCTCACTCTTACCCTTGGCTTTCCTGGCCCTTTCCACATTGTAATGCACTACGCCACCCCCAAACAAAAGGGGCCAAAGCGAGTGAGAGCGAGGATCTTGGTGGTGGACGAAGCTGGCTCTCAGTCTTGCTGTGACTGTAAGTGAAGGGGGCTGTCTTCCTGTCTTCCTGTCTTCCTGTCTACCTGTCTTTCTGTCTTTCCCTCCCCTCACCTCACTTCTGCCGTCTGCTCGTTAACCACCACTGTTTGCTTAACTCCTCCGCTCACTGGACATGTTTTTAACTTCTCGGTTAAAATTACACCTCACTGCCAACATAAACCTGTCAGCCGTAGCCGTCAGCTGTGTGTGTGTGTGTGTCGCTCTCATCCCTGCAGAGTGAAGTCAGAGTAGCTGTGCATGTTGACCCCAAAGACGGGAGCCAGTACTTATACCGCGTGGTTCTGAGATTCATTAACCCACACAGTGCTGCTGTGGCTGGTAGCATCAAGGCTACTAATACCAGAGGTGCTGCAGGTAAGGCTGCTTGTGACGACCAATCAGCTTTGATATCCAATCAAAATGTCAAAACTAATCCATCATGTTAAAAAAACACCATCATTTCCATTAAAGATACAGTCGTTACTTGGTTTTAAAGTAGCATAAAGTACAAGGAAATATTTAATTAGTGTATTCACTTATGAAACGGCTACAGTATTTTCATATAACTTCATAAAGAGTAGAATGAACTTTAATAGGAATTAAATCTGTCTTTGTCTAAAACTAATGCAGGAGTTTATTTCCAGCTGAACTTGCTGTGTGAAAAACCTCCTGGAGTTGCTTCGAGGCGGTGTTTTAATTCCTCAGAGCGCGTAGAGATGTGTACATTCAGTGTTTGTTCTCCACAGGGGCAGAACAGAGTAAGGAAGTAATATTCCCCGAGAGCCGCTCCCCATCCTTCCTCACGGTCCCGGGAGACGGATTTGCCGAGCCGTTTGCTCTGACTCCTGGGAAATGGATCATTCACATAAAGGCGGAGGGCGTACTGCTGGTGTGTGTAGTTCAGGGAGGGTTGGGGGGAAAATATGATTGTGAAAAATAGTTTATTTTCTCAGGGACTCAGCACTAACACGACTCTCTCACTCACTCAGGACTACTTAGTGCTGCTGCCCAGAGAATACTACGAAGCTCCTCTGCTGCAGGAGAAAGTCACGCAGCCCTGCACGTACCTGCCCGCAGCAAACAGGAACACAAAGTAACTCTTCAAATTATTTAACTCTTCAAAAATGGTTTTATTTCAGAGCCTTTCATCCATTTACTCTTCTTTTCCTTCTGTCAGTTCATTACTTCATGGTTCAACTCCAATTGAAAGTGAACTTACATCAGTTTGTCCAATATAAGGATGAGGGTTTTATTTCTGTGTCGGAAATGTGCAGGTGGTTTAAAGGCATCAAGTGGATGACAGCCAGTGAGAAGGACGATAAATCACTGTGACAAATTACCCAGGATCCTTTGCATTAAACTGTAAACATGTCAGCCTCAGCTGAAGCTTCGGCACAGGCTAAAAAAAGGACGATGATGGAATAATCTCGCAGCGTCTCTTGCTGACTCTGGCTTTGTCTGTGTCTCTGCCTCAGCTGTCTGTTGTACAAGCATGTGACCATGGATGGTTTTAGCTCAGTCCTGGGCCGAGAGGGAAGACTCACCAGCCGCTCTGGACGCAGGAGGCGGCAGGCCCGCGTGTCGCGTCCCACCCCAGATCACCCCGAGATGGCTGCCCTCAGTGGCAGACAGGTGGGCAGCCATGACTAAGTGCATTAACAATGCAAAGACTTAGCTAGCTATTATTGGATTCAGCGGGAGGTTTTGTTAAATTTGCAGGATAAAATGGAAGAAGGTATCGACTGGCTGTTTGGCTGAGAACATGGCCGCCTAAAGTTTGTTTAGGACAGTCTGTTATTTCAAAATATGTGAGGGCTGACTGCTACCCTGGGATAGATACATACACATGAGAAACTAACACACTCAGCCATTGTATTTGCTGTTAGCTGAAGAATTGGGTATTGGGTAACTGTTATATATGTTTATATAATATATATTGTCTTTTTCTGGCCTCCAGTCTCAGCTTCAGCTCAGTTTGCGTTTGCCTCACTCTGGCTCCTATGCCCTTGTCCTGGAGTACGCCAGTGAGACTGACGCTGTCCAGAATGTCAACGTTCTCATCAGCGGCCAGCAGGACGGTCACATCCCGGCCAGGGCTAATATTTATAGCTGTGCCTACAGGTACGTCTTTCAATGAAAGGTTGAGCTCAGAGGAAAAAGCCATAGAAAGTGAACCCTGGCTGTTCAACAGAGGATTTAAAACTGAACTTTAAGGTGTGTTCCTCTCTGTAGTTTTTTGTGTCGGAGCGTGGCCGTGGACAGCAGCAACCAAGTGGCAGTGTTACAGCTCTCACACAGGACGGAGATCCTGCTGCTGACATCCACCACTTCTTTCCTGCTGGTGAGAGAAACAGGCGTCGCCAAAATAATGCCGCTTTTGAATCCAACCGAAACCTCGTCCCTGACATGGAACTGTTTCTCCTCCTAGTACAAAGTTTACGCAGTGCCTGCCGAGGAGTTCTCCATGGACCATGTCAAACCCAGGGTGCTGTGTGTGTCCAAACACGGACGCTTCACAGAGGACAGGTAAGACACCTATGATTGGTATTTGTGTCAAACAGGAGTTTTTTACAGCACCTGTCAGTACAGGCTGTGATTTAGACGACGCTAACGTGACACAAGTTACTGTCGGTGTCAAGTGACGTTGTTTTGAAAAACATCTGCTTTTTTTTTACCAGGTGTGATGAAAGTTTCGACTAAGGGTCAAACTTTCACCTTTACTCACACAAATATATATTATCACTAATAACAATAATCAGAGTGGTTTCAGGTATGTGTGTGTTATTGTGTCGTGTTATATGTGTTTACCAAGAAGCTTAAAGATAATGTTCTACGCTGTTCTCTCAAAGCTGGAGATGAATCACTTTGTTTGTTTTTGCCCATCATTTAGTCGACATTGCACGACGAGGCAGTTCGATAAACCGGCAGAAGGTTTGATTCTGTACGCCGCCCGTGATGGACTGCTGTCATCTACGCCAGTTGCTGCTCCTCAGCGAGGAAACAATGATGAACCAAGACAGAGAAGACAGTCTGGAGTTGAACCCCAAACTGCCGGAGTGCTCCTCAAATTCCCTCAGGTATCATCACGTGTCCTTGCACTTCCTACTGTAGCCAGCAGTGGCCTCTGTAGTGACATTCATTTCTGTTTTCCACTTCTACGCTGCTCTCTGTTTCCTTCTGCAGACAGAGATCACGATCACTCCTCGAGTGCCACTCCCAGGCAGGTATGTGGTCGTCATCCATTACCACCAGCCAGAACATACCTCCTTCCCTGTGGAGGTCAGAGTAAACACAGGCCGCGACTGGAGGGGTGAGTGAGTGACTCATGTCTGATCAAATACACTGTAAATGTTTCTTAGTTCATGTTCTTCTGATAATATTTACACTGTCAGTGGATCATTAAACCAGCAGGTCTTCACTGAAACAGCCAGTCACTGGAACCTTAATGTATAAACTGTGTGATTTTGCATCATCTTTCGCTCCTACTTACTCACTTTCCTCTCCCAGGTTCCATAAATGCATCCTTCTGCCCTGCAGTCTCAGGCTGCAGGGAGGTCGTCGTTGCTGACGGACGCATCGCTCTTGACTTTGCCCAAAATTCTTGGCGGCCGCAGACCATCTCTGTGATTGTACCTCCCAGGAAAACCCTTATTTTGGTCAGTAAAGAATATTTCTGGGGGGGAAAAAAATCACAGACAAGTAAATTTGTGGAATCATGTGCATTTGGTTTAGCTATCTAAGAAATCTTAGTAGAGAACTTGGTGTACTGAAGTCCAGTCTCCTCAGGGTTATACAGTACAGTACAATGAGAGGCCTGTATTCTGTCTGGCAGCCACACAGAGCTTTATCAAAGCTTAGCCTCCAACCTTTGTGAAGCCGAGGCAGGTTTGGGCTTTGTTACTCTCTGCTTTAATTTTCCTCCATCAACCTGATAAGATGAGTTTTTACCCCTGAATTAATCTGTTGTCTCCTCAGGATTACATCTTACTGGTTCCTGACGACAGTTACACCCCGGAGCTGCTTAAAGAGAAGCCGCTGGATAATTCTGAAGATTTCATCCAGCTGTGTAGAGGAGAAGGGTTCTACATCGAGTACGTCCTCCATATCTGCTCCTTTAGTTCAACCTCCACACTCACTATTTCAAATCACTGGTTACTTAATAAAAAGAAAATCATCCCCATGCATTCATTTTAGTAATGCTTACCCAGATGCACCAGTGCCCCCTAGCTGTAACAATGTGTTATTAATAAACCACATCACTAATTGAAGATGGTGCCTCTTTCTTCTTCTCTTTTCAGCTGGAGAACTTCCTCCGGGTTCTGCAGAGACTCTGCTCGCTCCCTAGTGGCAGCCTACAACAATGGAGCCTTGGAGTGTGACTGTGACACGTCCGGGTCCACGGGGTCCACATGTGACCCTGTCGTAGGACAGTGTCCCTGCAGGGACCACGTCATTGGCCGACGGTGCACTAAATGTGCCACCGGATTTTACGGCTTTCCCCACTGCAGACGTGAGTAAATGTGAAACGAGATGTTAGAAATAAAATGGTGTTAGGAATAGATATAATTATTAAAGGCTTTGATTTGTTGGAGGGGCAGCAACGCATTGAACACAACTCCCTTCTCTTCCCTTTTAGGGAAAATGTGTTGGCAGTTTGCTTTTTCACCTTTTTACTTCAGTTTTTTGCTATAAAAATTCCTGATGTTAATTTGTTTTGCTTTTATTTTCTACTTCTAGATTTGTTTTTTATGTTTATTTATGGGAATGTTTTCTCTTTTCTTTTTTACATTTCCTTTTTTCATTTCTTTTTGTCCTTTGACTTTTGTCTCTTTTTACTTGTTTATGGATTTTTGTCTGTTTTTGTGCAGAATTGAACTTGAATTCTCCTTGAATTCTCCTTTCATTATTTTGCTATTTTGTGGTTTTTAATATTTTCTCTCTCTTTTATCACATTTGTTCATTTGTTATTTTTTGCACGTCAGCCTGTGAGTGCGGTCGGCGACTGTGTGACGAGGTCACCGGACAGTGTATCTGTCCACCGCAGACGGTCAGACCAACCTGCGAGGTCTGTGAGAATCAGACTTTTAACTTTCATCCTCTGCTGGGCTGCGAGGGCTGTGAGTGTTCTCCAGATGGCATCAGAGACGGAGCCGGACCAGAATGTGAACCCATCACTGGACAGTGCAAGTGAGTGGAAAACAGTAAGATGGAGTTGTCTTCACACGTTAGTACCCTTTCAGATTCAGTGCTTATTTAGTGGATGTTTAATAGTTATAGCTCAGGAAATGAAGTGAGATGACTGGTGTGTAGTTTTAATGCTAATGTAATTTGTATTTTTTCAATGCATGTTCTCATTTTTATTTTTAGTATGTGAGTTACTAACAAATATTTCCTCCTTCATGGAGTGTTTTATGAAGGACAAAAAAAGGGCTGGAATTTGATGCCTGCAGCTTTGAACTGTGTAAACAGGAACTTGAAACCACATCACTCAAAAGTGACTGATGTGCAGATTAGTTCTGGGCTCTGAAAGGCTAAAATACAGCTTGTCTCTCCTGTAGGTCCACGTGTCAGTGAGAAAAGAAATATTTAACCAGCACAAAGAACAACATCGTGAATTAAGTGTAAATACATTTAAGAAATTGATGGAACCTGTTCTCCGCTCATGATCTGTGGTTTTCTGCAGCTGCAAACCGAGGATCGGTGGCCGCAAGTGTGACCGCTGTGCTGCTGGTTTCTACCGTTTCCCCGACTGTCTCCCCTGTAAGTGTAATCAAAGTGGTGTTACACCTCAAGTGTGTCACCCGGACACAGGGAGGTGCCTCTGCAAGGTGAGCTTTTTTTTTTTTTCTTTCTTTTGAACTTGAACTTCCTTTTTTCCTCAATTTGGTTAAAGTCATTTCCTGCTCTCTGACCCCCTCTCCTGGTTCTTCTGTTGTGGCTGCCATGTTTGTAGATGAATGTTGCTGGTGTCAGGTGTGACACCTGTCGGCAGGGTTCCTTCTTCTTTGACCCGTCCAACCCTCACGGCTGTACCAGCTGCTTCTGCTTCAAGGCCACTGACCAGTGTCAGAGCTCAAGCAAACGCAGGGGGAAGGTGTGTGTGTGTGTGTTTTTGCGTTTCCTGCCTCTGCTTGTCTGTGGTTGCCTTTGGCTTTTGTTGCACCTACAAAAGCTCTGCACTAATAGCAGTAACTGTATGTGGTAAAATGTTACGTTCTGAATTAAAGCTGCAGATTCTAGTGTTTTCCAGCACCTAAAGTGGCATGGCAAATTGCAGCCATGTGGCATTTTTTATGGAGAAAATGTTATGGGAAACATTTGTTTCTTTCTGTAGAACTAACACATAAAAAAACATAGCCATAAATATTTAAATTGCACAGAATGGTGCGCAGGGTGTATTTTTTCCACTTTAACGGCGTTCCCTGCTGTTAGTTTGTCGACATGAGGGGTTGGCGTTTGGAGAGACCCGACCGGGAGGAGTTTCGTTCTGTGCTGAACACAGCCAGTAGCACAGTGGTGGCAGACGTCCAGGAGCTTCCTTCCACGGTGCAGACTCTACACTGGGTGGCACCACAGACCTACCTGGGAGACAGGGTGAGTCGGTGGAGGGATGGGTATCACTCATGACCCCCTGCTCTTTTCGTACTCCTCAACCTCACCATAATTCAGACTTTTTTACTTTTATGTTTCACCGGAGTTGCCATAATGTGTCAGACTCACACACAACACTGCCTCTAAAACACCAGTATTCTCACACATGCTGTGTTTAAGTGTATGGTGTGTTAAATGGACAGGGATTGGCTCCACACCCCCCCGCCCCCCAACCCAAAGTCCAAAAGTTACTTTTGAAAAAACACAAAAGAAAAGATCAATATTTAAATTTACATAAAAAGAATCAAATTAATATTTTAAATAATTATATTATATTAATAACAATTTTAAAAATATCTTTGGCTGCTTCTTTGCAGACCTGTTAAAATATTAAACAAATCATAAATATTAAAATCTAATGTTGGAGATCATGGCAACATGACTGAGTATCATTAGAGTTTAAGGATTAGTCGGAAAAGAAAGTTTAAAAAATGTAGTTTGTTAATTTTATATGACATTTTGAGAGTTGATGAGTTCCATCAGCAAAAATCACCAAAAAATGTTTTCCTCAGGTCTCATCCTACGGTGGACACCTGACCTTTCAGACCAAATCTTTTGGGATTCCCAGCGAAGGAATGACTTTAATGGGCAGACGACCTGATGTCATCCTGACTGTGTGTAAACTCCCTTATTTTCCCGATGTTATGGGTGTATTTTTCTTATCGTCAGTTTATTCATACCTGTAATCATTTCCACTCAGGGTCAGGACATGACCTTGATTCACATGGCTCCACAAGTCCCGCATCCAGACAAGCTGTACCAGGGACGTGTCCACTTGGTGGAGGTAAACTCCACGTTCATTGATCATATTTTATAGTCATAGTTTCATGGTAGAATAAATCTGAATAAATGTTCACTGAAGGCACTGTATTAACTCCCAGGGAAACTGGCGACATGCCGTCACCAACCAACCAGTGTCCAGAGAGGAGCTGATGAAGGTCTTAGCTAATCTGGCAGGTCTGAGGATCAGAGCCTTGTACTTCACCCAGACCCAGCGTCTTAGTCTGGGGGAGGTGGGCTTAGAGGAGGCGACGGACACGGGAACTGGAAGTCCCGGGAACAATGTGGAGCAGTGTGCCTGCCCTCCGCAGTACAGCGGAGATTCCTGTGAGGTAAGACGTTTAAAAGCCAAAAGAAGAAAAATGTATATATAAAAAGACACACTGAGGAAGGATAATGTTGCTGACGCTGAGTCAGCATTTTAGCAATGATGGGGAAAGAAAAAAGCCTCCCTTTAGGAAGAAATCTCCAGCAGATCCAGACTCAGTGTTGCCATCTAGTAGATAGAACACAGCAAATATGAATGGTGATGAGCAGTTCTGGAGGAACAGGAACCTATGAGGTGAAGAAGCTACTTAGCAGCTTTTGTTAAAAATTGTATTTGCTTGTATTTGTCTGTCTAGTCAAATTTGCATGCTGCGCCGCAAGGTAACTAATTCACTTAGTTTGACTTTATAGCCATTTCTAAGACTCGGGCGGTCTGGGTGATCAGAGCATATCCATTTTCCCCAGAGGAAACTCATGTGTGGAGCTAGGGAGGACCCTGTTCCTCCTCCCTTCTGTACGTAGGGTTAATCACCTACAGCATGCACAAACACATACCAAACAGTTCATTTACCATCCGTCATCTGTCTGTCATACTCTGTGTAGCAATCACAGCGTTGAACTCACTCAGGTCCAGTGTTAATGTGACTCACATTCATCAAGCTGCTGACACTACAGTCTATGATAATCATAATGTCCATCTCCTAAAATTACAGTTAGGTGATGAAGACGACTCTGTGTTGCTAAGGCTGTGTTAAGAAATCACTGAGATGCAGTCAGCGTCAGAGTAATTAATAGTTTTTATATTTTACTACTAAAAATTCATGTCTGTACGATTCTGAAGATGGAGCGTCCTTAAAAAAGAGTTTTCACAGGTTCTGGACCCAGACACAGTCTAAAACTATCCAGTGCTACTCAGATGATTTCCTTTCAAACACTTTTGTCATTAAAAAATGTTAAGAATTGTCTACATGTATGTTTCTGCAGAGGAAGTGTTATGTTTTACATTTAGCTTTTCGTAGCCAAGTAGTCAAACCAAGCTCATAAATTATCATCTGTATTTTTTTTACTGCACTATGACTTTTATTTTATTGCTTATTGCTCCATTGTTCTCCAGGAACATTTCAGTTGACTTTTTCTTGATGGCTAGAGAAAGGGAAACCGACAAATCGAAATAGAAAAATGTGTCTTAGATGTCAGAATGGCAGAAGATAACAATCAGCCTTGGCCACCGTGATGAGTGAAGCTCCTGTCTTCGGGGCTCATATTTTTAGAGTGCCCTGACACGCCTGAGCCGGGCGCCACACCTAGAAGAAAAAGAAAAGAAAGTTAATCAGCTGAGGAGCCGTGAGTGGAATGTACGTGAGCTCTGCGCCTAAATTGCGTAGCCTGGGGCCAGGATGTGAGACACAATCACGCAGACATGATATTAGTGATTATATAGTTTTGATCATGACTCACAGAAACAGGGGGTGGGGGGAGAGGTGGCAAAAAGAAACAAAAAACAACAGCAAAAAGCTTAAAACGTAATAAAATTCTGTCCTTTTTACAGTTTACAGGTACAGGTGTGTGTACGTGTGTTGATAAAAAGGCGGATTTACATGCCCAGAAGTAGAAGGACAAACTGCTCACCTTGACACATCGGGTGTGGCATCTGGCAACGCTGTGTTGCTCATAAAACTGACTGTGTGTGTCTGCACCTACGGCTGACACACCCAGGGTTCTGTCTGATTGGTGTTTGAGCGGCGTGATTCAGGTGTGAGTTTGTCTGTGTTGTGCGCAGAAGTCAGACTTTCCAAAGTGATTGTTCTTTTTTTTCTGCGTAGTGTTGAAAAAGAAACCTTTTACAGGCAGCGACCACACCTTGTTCAGTTATTCAATCTGTGAGCTAGTTGAGCCGAATGACCCTTTTAGAAGACAAATATTCTCACACAGCTTCTTGTTAGGCGTGTGTGAAGAATCGAAGATTGTGCACGATAATAAACAAGAATAAAAAAACAAATTCTAGTTTCAGAGTTTCTGGGATTTGAGCCAGACTAAAACAGACTAATGAAGAAACACCACTAGGTGTCAGCCTCTTTATCTGAAGTGTTTGGAAAGTGAAGATACTTGATGTTGAGTTTTTACAGAATTCCCAAATAAACTTTAGGAATTTGTTTTCTTTAATTGTATCATTCTCCTCATTCCAATACTGAGGACATTTTGAATGATTGATCTGGACTGCAGGCAGACCAGTCAATCAATTGGATCAATTGGAAAGTTCAATACATAGTTCTAAGGCTCCATTCTCTCTCAACAATGAAATTTGCCAGTAAACATAAATGAAAAAATATAATAACATTATTAATATTTTCTTTGTCCCTTTGTCTATAAAACAGAGGAAAAAGCAAACTATAACATGAGCTAATTAGGGCTCTGTAGTAGTTTTTCCCAAACAGAACTAGGTACTAACAGTATGTTTGAGGGTACAGTTCGTGTACATTTCCACCTCCTGGATGTTTGTGGAGAAATACAATATGGAAGCAAGAAAAAATGGAAAGATAGGAAGCATGCAAACACTAGCATGTGTGTACTTGTGTGCCTGCATACACTCTGAGTGATCCACTCGCTCTGACTCAGGTGAGAGTGGGGCGTGTCCTCTCGTCTTTGGGTGCGTGAGCGTGTGTGTGTGTTTAAGAAAGCCGGGCAGGGCACGGCAGAGTTTTATTTCTCCGAGAACCAACAACGTCAAGATTGTTGGACATGCATTTGTACGGGCGGCGGCACGGACCGGTTCTGCTGAAGACACTGATTTGTTGGACCCTGATTGGACTTAGCTCTGCCGGTCATCGGCCATATGAGAGATGGGAGCGACCTCGTCACCCCAGACACCATGACAGATGGACCCAGCGGATAGTCTATCCATCATTAAATGACCAGGCGGTGCACTACCCCAGGGTTAATGACGGAGAGCAAATAGTTCAGTTTCCCTCGCTGAATGATGACAGTGACAGTTCTCAGGTTCAGGTAAAAAAAAAATACAGAGATTAGATTTTGTTGTTGCTGTTGACTGGACTGTTTTCCTCAGTTCTCTGATGTTGTCTGGTGGCGTCTTTAGGAATGTTATCTCTGAGGGCGAAGGGCATGTGTTGACGTAGTGTTAACTGTTAATGATACCAGGTTTAGGTGAAGTTCACTTCTGTGTGAACTCACACTTTACAAAGCTGTTAAAGTACAGTGATTAACTATTTAAAAAAAATTATATTTATACCATTTTTTAAATGGTTTTACATCACATCACTGTAATGCCCTATGTTATAGAAACAGAACAGCGATCAGTCAGTCATGTCATTACATTACAATGAGGTTATATCAATAACATCTTAATATTTTAACGATTTTACTGTTGAGATTTTTAATTTATTTCACAAAAGAAACAGATGTTACTCTTTCATTATTGTGAGAGGCTGTTGATACACACTGACGGAGTCTGACCAAAACACTTAGCCACTGGTGAAGCACACAGCCAGGGTAGATGGGGGGTTATCAGTCTGGCTTGTGTCTTCATCATCACAGCAGTAGTCTGAATAGTCATTTAGCAGAGATTTCACATTGGGTGTCCGTCCTGAACAACCCAACCTGGGATTTGAGGATTTGGTGGAATTGAACCAACAGCTTTCCGGTACCTGGCAAGTGACCGACTGCTGCTCCACTCTAGCCCCCAGGGCTTAAAAAGTAGGCCAAATTTTGATATTGTGCAACCTGTTGTCACATTCCTTGAGGAAGGGAGCGCCTCAGAGTCATCTTCCTAACCAAATATTCAGTCTGTCATCACAGTAACAACAACAGATTATATTTACCATAGCTGGGTAACCAACCAGTCAATTCACCTTATTTGTGTTTTTCCAGAAATGTGCTCCAGGTTTCTACAGAGACGGCAGTGGGCTCTACCTGGGCCTCTGCGTGCCCTGTGAGTGCAACGGCCGGGCTGATGAGTGTGAGGACAGGACAGGGAGGTGCCTGGTAAGAAATACACTCAACCCCAAACCCAAGTATCAACAAGGAATGGCTATTCAGGATCCAGCTGTCACTGTGCCGTGCTCCTTTTGGTTGTTACTCCCTCTCTCTATTTCCGTCCCCAGATTAGAGACACTATCTGACACAGTGTCCTGACCTCCTGTTGCAGGCCCCCCTGCTTGTTTGTTCTTTTTAGTATTATCTGTGCTCTATGCATTTCTACATCTTAGCCATCTCTGTTATGTTATTGTGCAAGAAACTCAAGACCAGGCCTGTGTGTGCAATGCATGCGTGAATCCACACCCTCGCTGCTCAAAGCCAAGTGGACACAAGCTGCTGAGAAGAGAGTCGATCAGTGATGGTTTGACAGGGGGAAAGGTTTTTCTGCACAAAGATTTGCTGGGAATGCACATTTTGTTACTCACCCAAAGGTTCATTTTATGCAGAATGGCCCTTTATTAGTCTTTAACAAGCACCTTTTACCTTGTATTTGTACTTTGCTTGTAATCTTAAAATTAAGAATAAAAAGTGCTTTATAATCAGTGCGTTTATAAAAAAAATAGTAAATGATACATTAATTTTTCTAATATTGGGTGTTTTGGTTTAAATCTCGCCCACAGTGGTAAAAGGACACCACAGTGACTCCTTCTCCTCAGCCTCTGGCCTCCTTGTTCTGCTGTCTTTCTTTTCCTTATCATCAAGTTACTTCCTGTTTTAATGATTGCTTGATTCTGTCTTGCAAAATAAATACATCAAGTTTTTTCATTTTATTTAATTTATTTTTCAGAACTGTCAGTTCAACACGGCTGGGGACAAATGTGAACGCTGCAAGGAAGGTTACTATGGAGATGCAGCCCAGAAGACATGCAGGGTTTGTCCGTGTCCTTTCAGTTTGGCCTCAAACAGGTGGGTGAAAAAAAACAATCAAGACCAACAGACTGCTGAACAGCTGTGCTGTGATTAAAATGGTCATTCTTAATGTCACTGTCCGTCCTGCAGTTTTGCAGTGGGCTGCAGAGAAGTGTTCGGAGACGTCCAGTGCATATGCAAATTAGGCTACAGTGGAGACAAATGTGAGAGGTGAGAGTCTGTGCGGCTAAGGTCACCTGTCGATTAATTTGTAATTTGTGTAATTTGTAATCTGTGTAATTTGTGGTTTCAATCCCACTCATTTCCTTGGGTTATGTTAAAGGTGTGCTCCAGGGTACTACGGCGATCCGCTGATACCAGGAGGGAGCTGTCAACGATGTAACTGCAATGGCAACGGAAACACGTGTGACTCCCGGACCGGAGGTTGGACAGTGACGGCGTTTGACCTTCATGATTGATAATGATGATAATTTTTCCCAAATTAAATCATTCAATGTTTTTGTTTTGCTTTTTTTTATTTCTGCAGTTTGCAAAAACACCCAGGAGCCTGGAGACACGGACACAGATGAGCACTGCAAAGGTAAAATTAGAAAGAAAAAGGTGTGATTGTAAAACTCATACTAGGGTAAGTCAAAAAGTTCCAAGAAACTGAAAAATATCTTTACATCCCCTTCTCAGAGGAATTTGAATTTCCTTTAAAATGTTCTTTTTGCAATTCTTTTAACAGGGTTCCAATTATAACGTTTTTATAATTTAATTTTATTCTGATTATATTTTGACAAAGATATATCAATAAAACTTGTTGACATTTTTATGCAAACACCAAACATGACAAACAATATACAGGAGATACATATATTCACATATACTTTTTTGTTAAATGAACTCATAGTCGTTGATATGCAGTACTCAATAACCAAAGGTCCTTTGTGTCTCAGAGTGTGACAGCTGTGCTCAGACACTGCTGAATGACCTGGAGAAGCTGGACGATGACCTGAACAGCATCAAATCTCAGCTGGACAATGCCACAGCCAGCACCACATCCAAGGACAGGCTGAAGAAACTGGAGAAGGCCGTGTCAGACACCAAGGTAGTTGATTTATCACATGATTTCCATTCATTCTGATTGTCAAAAGAAATGGTAATACGCTTAGATTGAAATATATTCTGATCACTGAGTGGTGATATATCTAAAGTTGTAAATATGACACCAGAAACTGTGCACTGAAAGTGCTGCGATATACTGCAGTTAATCTGTCATATTCTTTGATTTTCCTTTTATTACAGCTCACCATAGACATTTCTGTTGTCGTTGTTTACACAGGTTCTTGTCAACAAATACAGCACTACCATCACTGCTGAAAGGTCCAGAGTCAAACAGCTGGAAGTGGACATGAACAGTCTCTCAGACGACATCAGTACCCTTGACAAAAAGGTAGAGTCCATGACTGCATACTTGGGCTTCAGTGTACAGTACATTGAGTATATGGAGTATCAGTATATACTGTCTTTGTTCGTTCAGGCAGATAAAAGGGCCACTGAAACAAACAAGGCATTGGCAGAAGTTGAGAAAACCCACACGCGAGCCAAAACACTGGACACAGAGATCAGAAACCTGCTGATTAAAATCCAAGGTACAGGAAAACCTTGCGGGGTAAAAACGTTTGTAAGGATAACCTCCAATATGATGACCAAAATTTTTTTTTCATCCTGTATGTGCAGCGCTCCTCGACCAGCTGAAAGAGGGAGACACCAGGGGTGACTCTGTGACCAGTGAAAACCTGGCTAAAATGATGGAAGAAGCCCAGCGTATGGTGAAGGAGATGGAGAACAAAGACTTTGACCCCCAGAAGACGGCAGCTGAGAGGGAGAGGGACGAAGCCGAAAAACGTACGAGACCAGAAAAATCTGTTTATTCTTTTTTTAAACTAGAGGCTTCTGTGCACCCGTCCTCACACTTGTTTATTTTTTATGTCATTCTACTCTCTCCAGTGCTTGAGCACATCAAGGCCAATGTCACTAAGCAGTGCACAGAGAACGAGGCTGCAGCAGAGAGACTCGAGGGTCACCTGAAGGATTACGAAGCGAAGCTGAAAGACCTGGAAGCGGCCTTGAAGGAGGCCAAGGACTCACTGCAAAAGGCCAATATGGAGAATAACCTCAGCGCTCAGGCCCTGAAAGACATGCAGGTAACTGACTATTTGAAGTTGTGGCTTTTGGTTGGTTAGATTACGTGAAGTGCTTTGTTTCTTCCCTTTTATTTTGTTTATTTCATGTCTTTACAGCAGAGATGGTAAATATAAAGCAGCCAGATATTGGTGTCATGTGTTTGTAAATAATATTCTAAAAAAAAAAAACAAACAAAAAAAAAACCCAAAAAGATTATATTTAGATGTATAAGATTATAAATTAACTACAAATTCTGTTGTGATATTTCTTCTGCCCCAGTGGGAAGTGACAAAGTTGCAATACTGCCACCTACTGGCTGCATCTTCATCCAGAAGTTCCTGTACTGAAACAGACATACTTATGTGTCACTGCAGTTTATAACACTACAAATTTTCTTTAGCTAAATCAAATAACACAGCTTCTTCCTTTTAGACTACGTTACTTTTTACAGTTAACCGTCTTTGGGAAAGAAGTGTAGTTTTGTACCTGTGGTTACGCAGTTGTTTATAATGAATGTGTCCTGCAGAAACGCGTCCAGGACTTGAACGAGGAGAAAAGGACGGTGGAGGACCAAATGGCCTTGGCACAGGACGAGCTGAAGAAGGCAAAAGATTTGGTGAAAAAGCTGACAGACAGTAAAACGGTAAAGATGTTCTCTGGTTCTACACCTGCTCCACACTCTTAGGTCTTAACATGCTCTCCTCTCATATTCACTCTGTAGATTTATGTTAACCACTTTCTCTGTAACAGGGTTAGATACGTGGACTTGTCTCAAATGAATTCATGTCCTTTTCCACTTTAGGAGTATGAACAGCTGGCTGCACAGCTGGATGGAGCCAAGGCAGATTTATCCAAGAAGGTGAAAGAGATTTCTGAAGCAGCGGCCAAGGAGAACCTTGTGCGGGCTGCAGAGGATCACGCAGAGGAACTCCTCAAAATGGCCAAAGAACTTGAAAAGTAGGTTTAACGTTACAGCTAATGTGTAAAGACATCAGCACGCCTGCTCTCTCTCTGGTTCAGAGCTATTCAAGCACAGACTTCAGATGTGATTTTTATTTATGTTGCTTATGTTTTTTTTTCTTTCACTTTATCTATTTATAGCGCTGTGAAGAACGCAAGTGGAACCACTGCAGTGCGTGACGCCAAAAATGCTATCGATGCTTACAAGAACATCACAAACGCCATTAACGCTGCTGACGCTGCTGCTAAAGAAGCCAAAGATGCAGCAGAAAATGCTCTGAATGTAAGACAAGGATTTTTATACTTTATATTTGCTTGTATTTTTATGACAATAATTCACTTCAAATACTGGGTTTTTTTTCAATTACAGAATGTCCAAAACCAGAAACTCACAGAAAGAGCCAAAGACCTAAAGGATACCGGTGATGACCTGCTGCAGAATGCACGGGAAGCAAACCAAACGCTCCAGGGTACTTGGCTTTTTTACAAGATCACGCTTTTATAGTTTCTCATTTCACAAGATGCTTATTCTTTATTCTTTTGGGGGGGGGTTTCTCTCAGATGCAACTGTAGACCTCAATGACTTAAAGAAGCGGCTGAAAAATGCTGACAAGAAAAAGACATCTTTGGAGAAAGCCCTGCTTGATGTGAAGAAGGAATTAAACAACACCAACCGAGGTAGAGCAAGTCCAGACATTAGCAGGATCAGTGTGAATTTGTCTCAGTCAGTCAGAATTAATTTTCCCCTTTTCAATTTCAGATGACATTGAAAATATGATCAATGAAGCCAAACGGAAGGCAGCCGCAGCCAACGATTCTGCTGCCAACACTATGGACAGACTGGATGACATTAAAAAGGAAATAGAGAAAATTAGTCTGTCTCCTGTGGACTCCAACCTTGGCAACATATTGGACATTGTGGACAAGTCAGGTGAGCATTTGATCAAATGTGACTTTAACACTTTTTAAATTCCCTCTCTTATGGTAAGGATCATTATGACTCGTGTTTTCTCTGTGTTTTAACGTTGCAGTGAATGACTTGTTGACGAAGATCCCAACTCTGAATGATAAGATCTCCGAGGTGGTGAATCTGACCTCAAACTTCTCACCCATCAGCAACATCTCGGAGAACATCAAGAAGATCAAGGACCTTATTGAACAAGCACGGGACGCAGCCAACAGGGTAAGAGTCCGGAGTCCTTCCATGTTGTTAACTGCAATCAAATCCCAGGTCACTTTACTAGGTTGGAACTCGGCTTCCTTCAGAACAGCCTAACTCTTAATGTATATTTTCAG
>NC_024326.1:5125956-5134076 GCF_000523025.1 Cynoglossus semilaevis
TTTAAACTCATGTCGACAAAGTAGTATCACTGTCCTCACTATACATATTGATATCTTCGCTCCAGATCTCAATCCCCATGAAGTTCAAAGGCGACGGCCATGTGGAGCTTCGTCCACCCAAGGACCTGGAGGATCTGAAGGCCTACACGGCCGTCTCTCTGTCCCTGCAGAGACCGGAGAGCAGGTTAGACGGACGACGCCGACGCAGACAAGCCAGAGAGAAAGGAAACATGTTTGTCTTGTACCTCGGCAACAGAGACGTGAGTGAATGAGAAACCTGAGAAACATTAACACCAGCAGTCACATTGGTACGGTACGCGAGAAATAAATAAATGTCGATTTTTTATTTAGTCTTCAAAGAATTACATCGGCATGGCCCTGAGGGACAACGTGCTGTATGGAGTCTACAAACTCAACGGCGTCGAGTATGAGATACAGTCGGGCTACATCACAAGGTCTGCATCGGAGCCAGCCACGTTCGACAGAGTGAATCTGAACAGGTAACGTTACGGCGATCACCTTGTCATATATATTTATGTCCATTTGTCATATATATACAGTAAATAATTACAAAATTGATTTCATTTATTCTGATAAGAAACAGTTTAGGAGTTCTAAGTGTTACTACTCAGGTAGAATTATTGGATATAAATTGCAAAAGTTTGTTTAAAAAATGTAATTTGATTAATTCAACAAATGTATTACTGGGGTTATGTTCATTTTCACAGCCCTTATATATGTGTTATATGGTTACAGATTACTATATGGAAATTTAAAAAACAAATTAGGCCTGTTTATAAAACAGGCAAGGTAATTGATATAATAATTAAATGAATAATTGTGTTGTTTTTTTTGTAATGTAAAAATGAAGAATTTACCAAGATGCAGAGTTGACCCTCATCAAAGACATCACATCACCCACTCCTGGTAAAGCCATAACGGAGAACAAACAGGGAGAGGAGAACAAGAACCTGCTGGACATCACTCCCAACGACATGGTTTTCTATGTGGGCGGTTACCCTGCCAACTTCACAGTAAGCAGACGATGACACAGACCAGATCGTGTGTTCATAATAAAAAATGGTACCGTAACGTTTTTGTTTCCTCCTCAGCCACCAAACTCTCTGAACTACCCCATGTACGAGGGCTGCATTGAGTTCAACTCCTTCAACGATAGAGTCGTCAGTCTGTACAACTTCCAAAACAAAAACAGAGTTAACGTGGAGACGCCGTGCAAGAGGTACGTGCTGGTATGGTTAGGCATGAAATACGTCAGTGTTACATACAGTATTGAAGTATAAGAAGAAACAATATTGCAATTTCCACCATGGACAGAGCTTAATACTTAGCTTAATACAGGGGTCTTAAAGTGAAACAAGTAGAGGACCAATGCTGCCACCATAATTTCAGTAGAGGGTGCCATTAATGTTCAATAATAAATACAAAAAGGTATAAATATTTTTTATTAAATAACAAACTGAAGCATTTTAATAATTGAAAAATAAAATTTTGAATCAGATCAATGAGACCACTTAACAGGAGCCTGGCTGCAGTACACAGCATCAATATACATTGCTTTTCTACCAGCCTTTTATTTTTATTATTCAGTTGTCAATCATCACCTATGTCCTATGATATGTTTCTATATCCTGCCAATGGGATCACAGTTTTAATATTGGCATTTTGTCCTAAAAAGAAAGGAGCACTTGAAACACTTATGGTTTATGGTTTCCTTGCCAGTAGTGTCACATTGGTAGCTTCCATAATTCCATAATTATAAAATGTCTACAGGAAAACTACCTCAGCTTCTTACTACATACATACATTAAGTCCATTAAAAAATATAAAGTAAAATTGCTGTCTTGTCTTTCTCTGTGTCTAGATACATCCCACCAGAGGATGCTCTGTACTTTGAGGGCACTGGCTATAGCAAAGTGTCGATAGACAAACCAGGTGCTTTCCTGCTAATAAGTGTGTCCATACTTAGTCGTTCAGAGAACGGTCTGCTCCTGTACTTGGAGAATGTGGTAAGTGTTTGGCTCCGTGTTCCTAAAGCGGAATGAGTCCAGCTACCAAAAGAAACCATCTAAACGCCTGTTCTCTCTTTGACACAGGACAACTACTTCATCGTCACCGTGGAGAAAGGTGTCGTCACTATACACAGTGATCTGCTCACAGCTCCAGTAAAGGGCATCGAGAAAACATTCCCGGTAAGATGTGTGTATTTGTAAATGAGAGCCATGTTTACATGACACGTGCTGCAGTAGGTTTGAAGGAATACAATTATCTTAATGAATGTATTTTTTTCTCCCAACTAGAACGACGAGTGGCTCAGCTTTCTCATCGTTATCACAAACAAGGGCAAGTTTTCAGTACGTGTTGCCAATACTGACGTGGCTGTAACCACTGCAGCGTTCACCAACGAAGGATTTAAAGAGTTTTATATCGGTGGTGCCCCACGAGATGTGAGGGAAAGGTATTTGATGTTTATTCTTCGTAAGTTTTAAGGCGGAGGAAGTTCCCCGACTGTCATGACTCAAATGTGGATTTTTTTGTTTCTTCCTCAAAGACACAACATCACAATACAGCCATTTAAGGCATGTATGAAGAACCTGCAGGTCAATAAAGTTTTCAAAACCGCTGATGAGCAAGTGGGGGTCAGCAGAGGATGTCCCCCAACGTCCCTGGTAGGACACTGTCTCGTATCCCTAAACCCACATCCCGTGTTAACCCGGAGTCATTCCATTGGTTTCTAATGTATTTTGTCCAATGCTTTTGTCAAGATTTCTCGTAAAGCAGAGTTCAGAACTGGCGGTTCCCTGTCAGCTGACCTCCCAGGCTTCAGTCTGGCTGATGATGTCACTGTCTCTCTGGGCTTCAAGAGCACACAGAATCAGGGTCTCCTGCTACAGAATAAACACCTGGTAGGAACTAGATATTGTTTTAAATATTTTTTTAGTAAAATTCCCTTTTCAGTCCACTTATTCCATATTGTCTGTTCCACTTCAGGCCAATGGGATTAAACTCGCTCTGGACAACGGCCACGTGGTTCTCAGTCTGAACGACAAGATCTGGAAATCAAAGAAACAGTATCAGGACGGCCAGTGGCATTATTTGACCGTGACCAGAAGAGCAGGAAGGTACGAAGTCATCACAGATTTGATGATGGACATCTGCCCAGGTGGCGCTATAGAGAAAATTGTGTCTCACTAAGTCATGACTTTCCTAACAGGATTGAATTGGTCATTGATGATGAAGATAAGGGTCAGGAGCAGAGTGGCAGCACATCCATACCTGACACAGCCGGGTCCTTGGTCCTGGGACACCACCAGTTTAAAGGCTGTGTTTCCAACCTCTATACTAGACGGTAGGTTTTATTCACACTGTGATCAAATATGAAATTAGTTGAGACTTTTCTTAGAGTCAGTTATTGATATTTTCATGTTTGCAGGCCAGCAAAACTGTACCAGGCTGAGGACTTAAGCGTCTTCCAGGCATCTGGAGACGTCCTGGTTGATGTTTGCACTTCTGACATTCCAGCTCAGTTGATGATCGATCGTGTTTCTAAGAAGGTGAGACCCAAATGCTGAAACTTGCAATTGTTTGTTCGAGTCTTATATGAACTAAGTGCATTATTTGAGGCAGAGAACCAAAGATCCTTTTTTATTTCTGCTGTTATTTATGTAATTATTTATGTTATGTTAAATGATATGACCATCCAAACTGGTCTGTACATGGTGAGATGATGATTGATATCATTATCTAGCAAGTGCTCTTGAGTAAGTAAGCATTGATTATCACTTTTTTTGTTACCTATAGTAGTGTGCAAAAAAAAACACTTTTAATTTTGTATTTAATTATTTAATTAAATAAAAGTATTTAATTAAGGCAGTTTGGATAACAGGCCTTTTTTCCAATTATTTATAATTAAAACATTTTTGTTTCACCAAAGGACCTCAAACTTAAAATACCAGCCCGCACATTTTTTCTTAGTCACAAATTCACACATCCACTTTCAGATCAGATCAGAATCTTTTTATTGTCATATGCACCAGGGAAGGTGATACGAAATTTAGTTTTGTACGACCCGTTCCAAGAAAAAAATCCACTTTCTGTGATTTGTCTTTTTTTTCCAGCACTATACTGGGAAAAATTGTCCTTTTGGTCATATTCTGACATTTCTGGTTTATTTTGATTGCCATGTCAATCAATGTCATGATTAACCCTGGTCAATCCACAGCTACAGCTCAGCTACAGCTAAGACAGTTCTACTCCACTGTACGATACTGTCTGCTTCTTACACTGTGTTTGTTCACATTTATTCTGCTGCCTTATTTCCAGAGGTGAAGAAGGAGGAAGCCATAAGTCCTGGAGTCGATGCTGGCCACAGTCCTATTTTTATGACATGAACACCTGCCAGTTTGCACCGTTGATTTATTTACAGTGTACCTTTAATAAAAACCAAAGCATGCGTGATGATCACATGAATTGTGGAAAATGCAATGTATCGTTGTCTCTTCTGTTCCAATCACTCTGCAACGAATCAAACCTGGTGGAAAACAAAGCCTGGAATCATTGCACATCTCTACTCTTTCCTTCTAACAGTCACTCACAAGCACGTTCCCTCCGAACTCACTGTCACCTCATCATCAACAAACACGCCTGATTATGATCTAATGGAAATCACTGTCACTGAAACAATCAATTTTCATTCTCATTCCATTCTCAGCATGTTTTTTAAATCACCATACAAATCTTAATGGAATTTACACTTTGGGGTCAAAATGTATATTACACTAGTTTTAAAATTGGATAAGGAACGTTTCCTAGGTCCCAGTGAAACACACTTGAATGTCAAAATCAATCTCCAGTATCCATTTTCTCAAATTATTGAACACCTTTAATTTGAGAATTTGTGTCAATAGGACTGTCATGCACTTTTTGGACAGATATTATATCTTTATTAATGATGCCATGGCTGTAAACATAGTTTTAAACTAGAAACAGTTTTAACAAAACAAAAAAAAAAGTCCAGGGACATTGTCTCAACTTTTCCCACTTTATATTATTATTTGTTTTTCACAGGATTAGTCCAATACTTACTGAAGAATTAAGCAACGATTTTCAAGGCAAATGAGTAGAACTAAATTTCTAAAGGCCTGGAAAATGTGTTTCAAAGTCATTCACTATTCAGCCATGAGCTTGTTTTAGAAATACTGATTCAAACTCTAAATGAAACCACAAACCTGATCACATAAAGTGCTACAGAAAATCATCCCTTACCTCAAGTCTCCATTATACCTTGTTATCTCTGTATGGATCTATTTAAAAAAAAAAACAATACATGAGCAACAGATTTACTTCGATAATATAGTACACAGTAACAAGCACAAGTCCCAAAACTAGCTGAAATGAGGCACTGGTTAGACGGCACTAACTCAAGGCACATTGTGTGACAGTAAGGAGTTGATTATTATTTGTTTCCAATATGTTTTATAAATTTTAATTAGCTCTGCCATTTAATCAGTGGACAGAAAATTGCAAAGATAAACCCGTTTGATTTTCACGGAGAATCAGAAAATCGATACATTCACAGTTTAAAATCAGTTGTTTTTTTTAGAGCCCCTTACTCAAATTTGTATGTAAAATCATAAAGGTTTTCATCTATGATTTGCCTACTAACCCTAATGTAGATAATACATAATAATCTTCGACATCATCACCATCACCCTACAATTATACTTTTCTGTAATCATAATGGATTTCTAATCTTATTCCACTATTAACATAACATTTATTGTTAGAGATCAGTGATTATTTAATCATTCACGTCAACATGAAAACTAGCAACAACATCAACTTTATATATAGATATATATATATAAATATATATCTATAAACTGTACATGTACTGTATATGTACATATATCTATAAAGTAAAGTAACGTCTTCCTGTTTTTACAAACCAATCAGATTTAAACAAAGTGATCATTATTTAAACACTTGTATTTGTGAACTTTACAAAACACTCATTTTGTGTTTTTACTTTTTCATTATTCTAGGTAACCATGTTTTCTTTACTGACTGGAGACCATCAAAAAGCTGAAAATCAAAACCTACCAAATCCATTTGTACCAACTTTCTGCTTGTTTTTTTCCCCTTATGTGTGTTTTGTAGGAGGTTGTGATGTCAGCAGTAAATGAGCCTGTGTCAACGTGCGCTCTGCCAGCCACTGTTCAACATGCCTATCGTATGGGAGGTCCAGTCAGCAGTCTGAGCTACAGTCTACCATTACAAGTCCTACTGCCCAGGTGGAACACACACACATATAGGACAGAAATGTTTTGCAGGGTCAAACTTTATGTTCATCATCTTTTTCATTGTTCTTTCCACAGGTTTTTAAAGCAGAAATCTTAAATACTTAAAACCCTTTAAAAATAAATATTTATATTTCTTCCATTTATTCACATAAATAAATATTTCTTCCATTTATTCGCATAATTCAAATCTTGTGGTCTGCTGCAGACCCCACTTCTCTCTTGATGTCAGGACGAGATCTCCCGAAGGCCTTCTGTTCTTTGCTACCACCCGAGGAGGGCGCTCTCACCTTGCTCTCTACATGTCCAAGGGCAGGATCAGGCTTTCTACAGGCAAAGAGAAGGAGATCTTCAACAGGGAGAAGTACAATGATGGAAAGTGGCACTCGGTCAGTAGACTCACATTCGATTCTGCATTTTAACACAAAATAAAATCCCTGATCAATTCATTTCCAGATTCAGAAATCAACATCATTCTTTTTCACATTACATTATCACATTGCCTGTAGGTCATTTTCAGTTTGGAGAAGAAGAAATTCAGGCTGGTCGTTGATGGGATCAGAGCCCTTGATGGTCAGCTGACCCACAGTGAGTCGACATCCATGCAGCACTTCATGCCACCCGTGTATCTGGGCACTGTCCCAGAGGCTCTGCACAAGCAGTTAAAGGTAAATAAATAACAAACACACACAGACACGGGATAAATTACACAAACCCTGTCACTGAAAATCAGTTCACATCTGTCCGTCTGCGTGTTTTCCCTTTGACTTGTCCAGTCAAAGGGTCTTCCCAAACACAGTGTGTCTGGCTGCATCCGCAACTTCAAAATGAATGGAGCTCTGATGACAAGTCCAGCCACAAACCTTGGTGCTGGCCCCTGCTTTGAGGGACAGCCTCAAAGAGGAGCTTATTTCTCAGGGAACGGAGCTCATGTTGTAATCAGTGAGTATAGTCTGATTGTACTGCACAGCAAAAAAAAAAGAAAAAATCTGCCATCTCAACAATAAAATCCCAGGGACTGGATACACACAGTAGCAAGTGAGGGGAACCCTACTAGGGTTTCCCTCAGGAAAAATACCAACTGTGCCCTCTCCTGTTTTCAGATGAGTCCTTCAATGTGGGCTCCAGTTTTGAAGTGCTCTTCACTATTCGTCCAAGAAATTCGACCGGACTTGTGCTTCATGTCAGTGATTCCAGCAGGACGCAGTATGGACCAACGGGCCGCTACATCAGTGTCTACACGACGGACAGGTGGGATTCTAGACTAATTGATGAGATTTCTTTACAACAAAGTTGATTCATTTTTAATAGCTGGTGGAGGAAGGTGGTGACGACGATTAGTGGGGACAGATGACAGAGTTCATGACAAATATAATAGAACAGTTCTCAAACTGTGGTACGTGTACAACTAGTGGTACACAAGCGCTCTCTAGTGGTACGTGGGGAAAATTCATATTTTATTTTTATACTATTACTAATACATTAGTCTCTATATTGTAACATTGCAGGTTGTGGCACAAGTCAACAATGGGAATGGGAACTTCATGGTGTCCGTGAAGCCTAAAGCCTCTTTGTGCGATGGAATGTTTCACAAAGTTTCAGGTACAATAAACAGAAATGGCATCATCATCTAGTAAGAGAGAGATTAAAGGACACGTCTGGATATTAAATGAAATGTATATCTTTACTTCTTGTAGTCATCAAGAGGAAGAATGTTGTGCAGCTCCATGTGGACACAGTGGATAATTATAAAATTGGGCCACCAGTCTCCTCTGTGACTTTGACCAAAGACACCTTGTATGT
>NC_024326.1:5134107-5145843 GCF_000523025.1 Cynoglossus semilaevis
TTTCTTCCCAGCTCTTTATTTAGTTGAAGTACTTCACACATTTGAGTTGAACACTAACCGCTGACATTTTGCTGCAGACACATCGATGCTCCCAGCCCTCCCTGTCACATCATCGTTCGTGGGCTGCATCCAGGACATGAGGATCAATGAAGAGTCGGTGTCGTTCGACAGACTCTCCGCCGTGTTTGGTCCGGTCAACCTCCGAGAGTGTCCAAGCTGAATATAAGCGTCATTTACTGAACCGTGGGACCAGATCCATTACCAACCATGTGCAATCTGTTAACAAGACAGAGAATGTTTGTACTGTATGTCAAAATGGGCATATTTTATGTGGCGTGTGTATGTGTGTGTGTGTATGAATGATCAGAGCGTTATAAGAGCAGCAGCTTCCTCTCCCATATCACAGCTGCTATCTTGAACAATTCTGTATTTATTCAGAAGTTAAAAAGTAAGTCACCTAATCCCTGATAAATACTTTAATCTCAGTTTATCTACTAGTCCCAGGTGTTGGACAGCCCTTTGATTCTATTGACAAACACCTCTGACTCTGCTTTGGTTGGTCGGGGCTGCCGTGTGAGCAAACCAGCACTTTAAGAATTTAAATGATGCCTTGTGTGATGGTGCTTTAAAAGTTCACATTTGTTTTGTTTTGTTTCCTCTTCTGGTTGGACCTAAGAATCTGTATGACATTTTTCTTTCACATCCATGGTGCTCTATGTAGGCACATTTCAACGGTTCATCTACTCACCATTTTTCTTCCATCTTTCCTTTGGCTGCTCCCAAAGTGAATACCCTGCTGTTCTGTTACTCCAAACATTTACACATCCTCCATCTCTAAGTCCATACATTTCTGTCTGTAGTGCCTGCAGTTTCAACATCATTTAACACATTGAACGGGTATTTCACAGTTTGTCAGTGTCCATAGGACGTGTACAGGTAATGTTCACACATGACTTCTTTTTTTTTTGCAGCAACACTATTCTAACTTACAACTGTTCTGTCCAGAAGAATGTTGAATTATATGGTTAATGGGAAGCGTAGGTTATTTATAGAGGCACTCTATTGTACCTGCACCTAGTTTTCCACATCATTTGTACACTGTGCACTGATTTGGATGGTTACTCCCAGACTATTACAACTCCACATCCATCACCTCTCCCTCTTTTTTCTAATCTTCTCCTCCCATCTTCCTTTTCTCCTTGTCTCTCCAGTGCAGACCTCCATCTCTCCGGGCTCATTTCCAACTCCAGCCCTCTCTGCTACGCTGTCCGCCAATTACAGTGTCATCTGAGAACATAATGGTCCACAGAGATTCCTGCTTGATTTTATACCATGCTGCATTAATCCTGCTTTGAATTTATTATCCGTTTTTGCATTCCTTTCTAACATCTGTCAAATCTTTAAAAAGTATTTATGAATTATGTGGCTTTTTTTTTTTGCTTTAGATAAAAAACTGTGGATCATCCAGAATTCTGGTATAGTTTGGGACCATTTATCCCATCATATTATTAAGCTAAAAGAAAAGAAATAAGTGTTTACCAACTGCTTTGTTTACACCAAATGTTGTATTATGAAAAACATGCATGAGGTTTGGCCATATTGTACATGCATTCCTCTGTTGTGACCATTTTGTAATGTGTTCTTTGTTAAGAAATGTTTTGTGCCATGAACGATTTAATGGAGACAAAAAAATATTTTCGCATGTTCTGACACGTGTTGATAAAGACCGAGGATTAATTGTTGAATTGTACTCAGCACTATGTTTATACACGATTGTAAGTTGTAAAAAATTATATAAATGTAATTTACGATTTTGAACAGCTTATGTTTTCCTTCTGTCCTGGAGCAAAACGTATTTAGTCGGCAATATATGACATTAATGTCAACATATCTGCATCATATTCATGTGACAATAGAAAACATAGAACACGCTGTCTGGGTGTTTCTTAAACGCCAACGTAAACCCGATTCTCACACTTCATTGGGCTAACGAGGGAAAGACACCACGCCCTCTTTAGTGCTGCCTTCACTGACATTTTGTAAAAAAAAAAATGGGTATGGTTTTCAATGCTGGTACAATCTACGAAAGGTTGACAAAGGCGGCGCGTCGGTAAACGCACACACTTCCGCTTTGACACATTGTAGCCAGGTTAGGCGGCGGAATGCGGAGAAACGACTTAGTCTCTGAGACTTTGACAGCTAGAGTCTTTACTTTCTCCAGCTTGTCCTCGCTTTACTCCCACATGTTAACAAAGTGGATGTGACTGCGTTGGCTAAAAAGCCCCCCCGCAGGCTGAGACTCCCCTGCCTCCTCCTGTGAACTGAGCAGACAAACGGTCTCCTCACTCCTGCCTTCTTCCTCTCTGTCTCCTCCAGGGCCGCCTTCACTGCCTCGTCTCCGGTGTCGGGCGTTTTGATGGCGGACCCGGTGGAACCAACCCGGGGCTGCGTGGAGACAGAGCAGACGGACAGCATCAACGACGCAGAGCTGGCTCTGATTGGAATCAACATGCTGCTCAACAATGGTTTCAAGGAAAGCGACGAGCTGTTCAGAAAATACAGGTCTGCATCTCTCTTTTACTGTGCGTGTTTGTGTGTGTGTCTTTTTCTAAAATACGGGGAACACAACTGATTTGTTTCTCAAGGTTTTCTCATTTTTATGACGCATTTACAGGTTTTAAAATAAACACCAGTGGTTTCCAAACTGTGATACGCGTGCCTCTGGCGGTACTTAATCCCCTCTAGTGGCACGCAAGGGAATATGTCACTTTTTAAACACTTTTTTGTTGTTGTTGTTGTTGCAGTTTTTCTATTTCTGTTTAAGTCTCTTTCTGTCAAAAACGAATGATAACATTTAAATTAAAACGTGTTGGACTGTATTTGGTTGTATTTAAATGTTGATTGTATACAGTATGTACTACTAGGAGAGAACTTTGGTAACTGCTTGGCAATTTTAAATCTAAAAGCAAAAACTGTAATCAAATATATTGATAATGTATAAGTGATGAATAAGTGACTGGTAAACATTGCATGCTTTTGTTTATCCACTGAGTTGCTTTTAGTTTGAACTCTTAGGTGTATCATTAAGAGCTGGCACCGACAACAGTGAGTCAGGTCTCTTTATAATTACCTGTCAATCAGTCAGGGTTTTTTGTTTATCTCATTACCTTCAGCTTGTGTTGTGCTGCCTTTTAAAATTAATTTCTCTGGGCATCACCTGTCGGGTAATTCCAAAACGTACCAGTAGATGGCGTACACCATGCAAAGTCGCAGCATATTTAGCTAACCAAAATAGTAAAAGTGCTCAAAATAATTTTTGGTGCTACATTAGGTCCTAAAACAGAACTAAACCTGTCCCTCTTCTGGTCATCAATGGTGGTAGCAGCAGAAAAACAGGTAACAAGTACACAGCACCGCTGTTGAAAGGAAATAGGAAAATTATAGGAAAATAGAGAGTCTCTATTTCTTAACGGTTGACCAACTATTGATTGATAACATAATTGATTAATTGCGTTAAGTTTACTACGGTCACATTGATTTTCCACAAACAACTTGTAATGAAGGTGTAATGCTGCACATCACCCTGTGTCTTTGTGCTCAGTTTGGCAGCAGCCTGCAGAGTGACATAAGACATAGGTTAAGCATACGTGTGAGTTTAAAGTCATTTAAAAAGAAGAAAAAAAAACACCCTGAGCAAATAGTTTAAACCACACTGTGACTCGTGAGGCTCCAAGACAATCAGCACTGTTTATATATTTGTCTACAGTCTTAACTGTAAAAAAAAGAAGTAGTTGAGCTGACTATTATTGGTTGTTGGTCCTTGATGTTGGATCTAAAGTAATGCATTGTTGTAATGTAAAAGTGTTATTAATTTTTTTAAAATAAATGAACGCGCTCGTTCCATTGGTTATGTTGGTTTCCATTGGTGACTGCAATAGCATAGTGACACAAACTGGTCGATCCTGCTTTTGTCATTATCAAATTGAGCCTAAATGCGTATGTTAATATTAGGCCCTTACATTTGTAAATGTCCTAAATCACCTGGGAGACGTCTGGTGGTGACAACATACTGTACATACTGTACATATAGCAGTCTGTTCTTTGTGTTTACTGCAGGCCACTTACTAAAAGCCTAGATTTCTTTTTTTTAGCTATTAATTATGAATGTCATGAACCAGTAGAGCTCATCCATTAAAACTACAGCATGTAGTAATGTATCTGGTGTAGCTTCTTTTTCATAGAATATTGTAGTTAAATTACTTACTTTTTCACTTTCTGTCTTTCTCTTCTTCACTTAACATACAACTTTTAAAAAAGAGTTGATGTTTTCATGAGGTGAAAGTTGGCTCCCTTGAGCACTGACCTATTTTGTGAGCCAGAAAAAATACTAAACTAATGAAATGATTCTCCTTGTGGCACAAGAATGATTATTTTTTAATTACAGATAAGATTAATGTGCCTCACCTACCTAAAGTCGCTACCGCTTGCATGTTTGTAAAATACACTGCATATATTACTTGACCTTTTCACCTCACTCCGATCATTAAAGTGTAGGCCATACACTGGGTTAATGGTTTCACTGTAAGCAGATTGATTGGCAGTTCTTCCTCTGACACAGTTTCTCTCTCCCTCCTGTGGGGTCAGGACATATCAGTCCACGTTGGGAGAAATCATTGTAGAAAAGTCAACTGTTGTCATTTGTGGAACAATAAAAACTGTTAACCCAAATACATAGAGCGACACCTGCAAAGCAGGGCTCACTTGAAAGGTACGTGATGCTTCATTCACACTGTTTTATTCTTCTGACTGACTCTGTCGTTGCCTTCACCATGGCTGCCGATGCCACAGAAGGGCAGACCCTGTGTGTCCCGACCCCCGGGGGGAAGTAAATGCCACCTCTCTCATTAATTTAATTTAGCAGCGGGTGTCATCCTGTTCTCATTTTCATCAACACACCCTTGAATACAGGCGCAGGTGAAGACGCAAATGCACCAAAACAGCTGTGTAGGCTGCAAGAAATGAAAGATTAAGCGATGCACTAGACACAGAATCAATAATGAAAGGTTAACTCTGAACTCACCACATCCCTTTTTTTCAGTGACTCTGTCCCAGACATAATTGAGTTGTATACATTGCACATGTGTGACTTTCATCTGTTACAGACATGTCCATTAACTGAGTTGTTTGTTCCAGGAACCACAGTCCACTGATGAGCTTTGGGGCGAGTTTTGTGAGTTTTCTGGTGAGTCGACAAACTGTAGCTTCAACAAGCATCTTATCTATCGTCTGGTGCCTGTTTGTTGTCTAATGTTGACTTCCACATTCAGAGACGATTTCATTTTGACAGTGAGGAAACGAGAAGTTCCTTGTTTTTGTTTCTGATGCCAACAAAGCCAAATAATCAAGTGTTTTTAGTGAAACCAGATGTACTTCTGTTTTACCCTGTGAAAAAAACAGTTAGAAATATTTTCATATATAAAATGCTTACGTTCATATGTGCAACCATTCTGTTTAGGCCATAATTGTAATTTATAAAACACAAAAAACAAGTAAGAATCTCTTTGTTTTTTTTCTTTAAAATCATCCAATCCAGGTTTATTTTGTCTGTGCAGAACGCCATGATGACATTCGAGGAGGAGAAAATGCAGCTGGCGTTTGAAGACCTTAAAGCTACGGAGAAAATGTGTGAGAGCGAAAACGCTGGCGTCATTGAAACCATTAAAAACAAGATCAAGAAGAATGTGAGTATGATTAAATATAATATATAAATATTAAATATTTTCAGAAATTGACTAAATGTGCTTCTGGACAACGACAGTATTTTTACACTTTTGTGAAATTTTTTATGTAATATATATTTTTATTGTGGCAAGCAGCAGAGTAGAAGAAAGTGATACACAGAGGAAGTCACTTTTTAAAAAGCAGTTGCTCTTATATTAGGGAACATATGGCTCAACTTCTCTGTTGACAGTACACAGATTCATTCTGCCTGCTCTGGACACACACCCAGTCTCCACAACAATGATGGAGTATTAAGCACATTTGGTTTTTTTTTCACAGAAAAGCAGTTTCAGTTCTGTGTAAACACAAATATTCACAATTCTCTTGTACAGAATCAACAACATTAACAATCAGCAAGAACCAGCAGAGTAGGAACGTGGAACGGGAAGTGTGTCACCAGTTTTCTTGCATTTGTGCACACGGGTGCTTTTAGAGTGGTTTTTATGGGCTTCATAAACGAAGATGCCTTTTTTTTGCTTGTCAGCTTGCGGAGTCTGTTTGTCATATCGGTGTAAAAGTGTGAGGCGTTTGTGTGGGCAGGTGGACTCTCACAGGTCTGCCATGGCTGCGTTGGACCAACTCCAGAGGCAGATCATCATAGCAGACTGCCAGGTTTATCTTGCAGTGCTGTCCTTCATCAAGCAAGAGCTGTCAGGTACAGGACACTGAAGTAAACAGACACATTCCATGCACATTTAATGGTGTAGACTCAGAATGACGTGTATGACAATAGCAATCACACTGACATCCGCTGACATTTCCCAACAGCGTACATCAAAGGAGGCTGGATTCTCCGTAAAGCGTGGAAGATGTACAACAAATGTTACAGCGACATCACTCACTTACAGGAGGGCGGCAGAAGAAGGGCCTCGGGACAAAAGCGTTCCGAATCCCCTTCTCTATCAGCTGAACCCTCAGACCCCAGCGTGTCGTCTTCACCAAGGCCGAGCCCCTCCCACAGACCTGACGGTTTGAGCTCAGAGGCTCTGGACAGACTGAAAGGTTCGGTCAGCTTCGGTTACGGCCTCTTCCACCTCTGCATTTCGATGGTGCCGCCGCATTTGCTGAAGATCGTTAACCTGCTGGGCTTCCCTGGTGATCGCCTTCAAGGCCTGTCTGCACTCACGTATGCCAGTGAAAGTAAGGACATGAAGGCTCCCTTAGCTACGTGAGTATGTGAGTGAGTACGTTTGTGTATCTGTAATTTTGGCTAAACGGTTTTTGGTTTTTTTATTTTTACATTTGCTAATATATCACGCAACAACTAACCACGCACCATCATACTTTAGTATCATCCAGGGATGGCTCGATACTACATTTTCATGTACAATAGTGATACTAATACTGCCATTCGGAGTATCTGTCTATCCATATATCAATCCGATCAGACGTGCTATAGTTTATTTTTTCGATGTTCGATCCTTAAATTTTGACCAATATCAGACCGATACTTAAGTATCAGACTGAGCCATCCCTAGTACCATTCAATATTGGCTCTGGGAGTTTGTGTCTGCTCCCAGACTAAAGGTGATCTGCTCAGCACTCCTTCAGTGTTGCATCCACTACGGTCACACCCCTCCTCTCGCCTGTTGTTAAACCCGGACACTTACACTTGTGTGTGCAGCGTTACTGTACATCCGTTTGAAGAATGTGATCTTTCCCACTTCAAAGGTCAGCTGGTTGTTTTCATTTGTACTCTCACAGCTTATAAATAGCCACGTGAACAGTCCACACTTGCATAATCAGTGAGGCTGAACTAAGCAGCAGAGGTAAAATAAATCGGAAGCAGTCTCGAGAGGAAACTTAAAAAAAAGAGATTTCTTTTCTTGATAATAAAATGGTTAAAACAGTCATTTGCTTGTGAACATGTGGTATTCCACAGAGTGTGTAATCAAAGTCAAAACATACTGCAGCTGTTGCTTATTAAGAACAATTTGTTCACACATTTAAAAGAAAACAAAGTTGCCGACACTATACATGGTGTGTTTTTCAGAATTGTAATTTAAAAAGTGATTTGATTTGAATCAAGGTCAATCACGTTTGATTTCATAGAAAAGATTGATATTATCTTGTGGCCTCATTATTTTTGTATTTCCTCTGCTTCTGCATAGTCTGGCCCTCTTGTGGTACCACACAGTAGTGCAGCCTTTCTTTGCTCTGGATGGTGCAGACACACAGGCAGGACTGAGAGAAGCCAAGTCTATTCTTCAGCAAAGAGAGGCTTCGTATCCAAACTCCTCCCTCTTCATGTTTTTCAAAGGCAGAGTCCACCGCCTGGAGGTAAATGCAGGATAAGAACAAGATTTATTTATTTTCTCGGAATGTGTTCTTTGTCCTCCCAACACTGTAATAACATTAAGTTCTCTTTTCCCAGTGTCAGATCAGCAGGGCCTTGACAGCCTTTAGCGATGCCTTAGATCTGGCCTCTGAGCAAAGGGAGATTCAACACGTGTGCCTTTATGAAATAGGTATTGGTTTTTTAACCCTTACCTTTAATCCTTTACTCATTCATTCAATTCACCACTAGTCTTTGTCATAACCGGTGCCATTTCAGGTTGGTGCAGCATGATTGAACTGAACTTCAGAGATGCCTACAGGGCGTTTGAGCGTCTGAAGATGGAGTCTCGTTGGTCGCAATGTTACTACGCCTATTTAACTGCAGGTACACTAAGGCTGGATTGATATTTCTCTCGACGTCTGTTCTGGCTTCATTTTTTTTCTTTAACTCATGTTTCCTAGTTTGCCAAGGGGCCACAGGTGATCTGGACGGAGCCCATGCTGTGTTCAAGGACGTCGAGGCACTGTTCAGGCGCAGGAATAATCAGATAGAGTTGTTCTCCATGAAGAGGGTGTGTATAATACTATATATATAATAATATGTGTAACAGCATGTGTACATTCAGTATATGCTGTACCTATCCTTTTAGTAAAGTTTTGTGCAAATACACGTCTTCAGAAATAATTTTTTTAGTCCACGTGTCGCCTTACTGTATATTTTCTAAATGGTCCAGGGTAAATCTGAGAACAATATTCCAAGATTATTCCAGCTTTCCCTGCAACTTAGTTATAGTTAGCGGTTAAAACAGACTAGAATCATATGGAGAAACTCTGGGGTTCTCCAGTAGCTCAGTAGAGTTGCAGACTGGAAATGGAATGAGAAACGGGCGGAGTGATAACCTCAATATGTGCCCTTTTGACTGACAGCGTCCATAAACATTCTTTTTTTCCGTATTTTTTGTACCACAAATTTACCGAACCGTGGTTTTTGCGTGCACTTACACCTCTAGTAAATATATACAAAGTCTTTTAGTGTAATCTTTTTAAAGGGCAACTTCCTCAACATCTGAAAACATGAACATCTTTTAGGCTGAAAAGCTCAGAAGTCCATGTCTGTCCAAAGAACTCTGCATCCTCTCTGTGATCGAGATACTCTATCTGTGGAAGGCTCTGCCCAACTGCTCCACTCCCAACCTGCAAACCATGACACAAGGTAACTGAGATTTATACTGGACAAAGTCTCCCTCTTCATCGTCTTTTTGTTTAAAGCTTTGTTTAACATTTTCTTCTATTGTTTGTTTGGGTGCTGCGTGTTCCTCTTGACACAGTTCTGCAGGGCATCAATGATGCATCTTGCACCGGCCTGAAAAACCTGCTTCTTGGAGCAATTAACAAATATCTTCTGAATATCAAAGATGCTGTTCAGGTACATTTGTGTCAGGTTAATGACATTGTGCACTAAAAGTTGCACTAAGGAGTTCTATGGTACTATCGCCTATAGTCTTAATTCACCCTTGATGACAGCCGGCAGATAGTGTTGTGATCATCTTGTTTCACTTTCTTCTTTTCAGTATTTCCAACTAGCTTTGGGAGACGAAGTGGGTCGTCTAACCAACTCCTACGTTCAACCGTACTCTTGTTATGAACTTGGTTGTGTGTTGATCAACACACCAGAGGTAAGTTGTGTTATTTTGTGTCATACACAGAGAAATATTTTCTTTAGGGCTTTTGGAGGAAGTCACATTTTCTGTCCAATAAATTATTATACTTTTCTTCCAGTCTGCCGCGAAGGGCCGCATGCTAATGCTGCAGGCTAAGGTAAAGTGGATTTCCTGGTTTTAATACTTGCCCTATACTTTGCTCTGGAATGTAGTTCTTCAGTGTGCAGCAAATGTCTTTTAACAGACTCCAATTTATGGAAATATCCTATTCAAAATATAACAATTCAATTTAATTGGCCTTAAGGAATCATAAATATTTTTTTTATTGATTGTGAATATGAAATGACAGGAGGCATTAACTTAAATGTGTCCATTTGATATGGTGATTAAAAGATATGGTGAGTAAAACACTATATTCAACACATAAGCTTCATAATGGCTTTATTTTACTCTACCTAGTGAAAAATAACACTCCCTAGCTTGAACACAAAGGCAGGATTCAGGTTCATTTGAAATGCACTGTGTGTTAGATGCAGTGTTTGGCAGCAGCGACGACGTGTTAGTGCAGGTGAAAGCATCTCTGACAGAGCAGAGATATCACTCCGTCTGCTGTGGCTGCATTTCTCAGCAGATGCACTAACGTCTGACAGAAACAGAGACTCGGCAGAGGTGGAATAATCTTTTCTGCTTCTTTATGGGCTTCAGGTTTTTGACCTGGTGTGAATTTGAATGTCTTTTCTTATTACACTTGGACACACTTGTTTTGTGAAATGACCCTGGTTGTTTATGAATGTGTTTTTTCTACATGCACGACGCAGGAGGACTTTGCTGGTTATGACTTTGAGAACAGGCTTCACGTTCGTATCCACTCGGCCCTGGCTTCTCTGAACACTGCAGCTCAGCCTTGACTTCAAACGCAACAAGAAGAGAATGTCTTTGAAAAAAAAAAGGCAGATTAGCACTCAGCTAACCATGGTAACACTGGTTCAGCCATCTTATTTATTCATAGTTATTCTTCTGTTATGAGCCAAAACTGTTAAAATGTATTTATGTTTTTTTTTTCTATGAAGGGTTTTCTTTGAATCTGTTTGATCATAGCTGATTTGAAATAAATGTGATGAATTTGGTTTTTATATTATTAAAATAATTACAATAATATAATTAAAATAATAATTAATTACTCCACTAATTTAAGCAGGGGATTCTGCAGCGCCCCCTGTTTGTAGATAGGTCTGTTGTCAAGTCCCCCCATAATTACACCATTCACAGCGATTGCCGCAAATCTTGACTCAGCTTTATCTACAACACTAATTTATACAAAAGTATTGTGATTGAACAGAGGGAGTGAAGTGACATAACAGTGACACCCCAATGTGTGCACAAATAAACAAAATGCAATAGAAAATTGTTTGCCCTGCTGCACCTGCCTCCGCAGTAGCTCCCTGCTCCCCACAAGGGGCCGCACTTCAACTGCCAGATTTTGGTACACATTCCTCTAAAATGTCGTTTTATACATTTAATAATTTTCAGTATTTTCAAAATTCTTGATTGCACAAACATTACATGACAAAGCAATGGCAGTTTGACAAAAGCTTATCACCAAGTTTATGTTTTTACCTTCCTAGTGTTGTAGACATTAGTGCAACTTCTTAAAATAGCCAAACTGTTCGAATGGAGAAAGTAATAACTGTGATTATATATTTTGTACACCGGTTTTACAAACACGCCAGTGGGGTCCTGCTTTCTGTAAACTGATTTCTATTTTTGCTTGTTTTTTGTTTGCAGTATTAAAAGTTTTATTCTTTTCTCTGAGTATGATTGAACGTGTTAAACAAAACAAACAAGATAAACATGTACAAAGTACGTTATGGTTATGGTTATGGTTATGGTTTGACAGCTCGACCAGGTCGGAGTGGACGGCTGCGATGGAAAGATAAGACAATTTTATGTTTTTATTTTGTACTGTTGGAGCTTGAGACTCCTCATTGAGTTTTTGTAAATATTTGTTGGCAACATG
>NC_024326.1:5145943-5155476 GCF_000523025.1 Cynoglossus semilaevis
AAAAAAACTAATGTATGTATGTGTTCACCATGTTTTCCTAGGTCATTATGTACTGTGGTCTGTAAATGGATGTACTGCCCTCCAGATGGATGGGATGAGAGCTTCTGGACCAGCATTGGATTGGAGGATCTGCTGGAAAATAACTTCTCCAAAATAGGTAGGTCTTAGGGATTCGGAGCAGAATATTTAGCGAGGTTATGAATTTATTAGGACAGGAGCGTCAAACTACCCTGTAAAATAGATATATTTGCTAAACCTCACGGGGAGATGTGAAGGGAATGATATTTATAGGGTACAAAATCTATGGTGCTTAAATGAGTGGGGGGGGGCAGTCGAATATAACAGAAAGTTAGATTGAAGACAAATAGCTAAAGGTTAGCTGAGGAAACACTGGATTCTATATTCTAAACATTGGCTAAAAGCTAACGAACTAAAACAAAGCCAAAAGCTAACAACTGTAAAAGTAGCCATAATGTTCTATTTATCTCTAACTTAAACGTTCAATAAGGAAAATATCACCAGGAGCAAGAAGAAAAACCATCGGCTAAAAGAATGGCTAGCCTGCTAACAGCTCTGATCAACTGAAATGCCAAAAGTTGGTCAAAACATTGCTAACAGTAGCTAAAACCATGACTGTAACTTTTCTAACATCACAATTCCAGTTTTTGTAATAAGCAAATTCCTTTAACCATTAGCATACATTTTTGTTCATAAATTGCTCCTCTCTGTCCTGTAGGCAGTAAGACGTCTGCTCCAGGAAGCCCACTGGGTGATGGTCTGACCCAAGAGGCAGCAGCAGAGTTGGGTCTGAATCCGGGAACTGCAGTCGGATCTTCTCTCATCGACGCTCATGCTGGAGGCCTAGGTATCACGCACTGGGACGGAGTACTTTTACTCTGAAATACTTTCTTTTTTTTTTTCCCTATCACTGAAATATACAGGAGTTCACAATGTAATGGCATGGTACATTGGGTTTTTGACTAAGGATTCAGGTGTAACGTGCTTCATTGTTTTGTTTCGTTGTTCCTTTGGTAACGACGTTATTATGGCTACACAAGTTGTCTAGGACATGAGAACTCGTTATACTGCATTTCTGAATAACAATGATGGTTTCTATAGTGTTCAGACAGGACAACACTGAAAACCTAGGTGCGACACAGCACGGCACACCGCTGTCCTTTCTTTGGTTCAGAACTCTTTTTTTTTTTTTTTTAAATCAAACCATCTGGTTTAGTTCTGGGAAACTGTTCCTGAACTCTGACCTGTGACCTCTCACTTTGACCCCTGCCTATCGCATTGTTTTGTCGGTCAAAGGTAAAACCCCTCTGAGATCTTGAGGTGGTGTACGGGTCACGAGGTCACAGTTTGTGCACAACAATCCCTGCACGTACAACAGCCTTGTGGGTAAAATTCATACCAGCTTGATAAACATTATTTTCTGCAGTCACTTCAATGTTCCAATTGTCACAGTCAGTCTTTCAGAAAACAGTCTGCAAACTGTTCACTTCCTTTTACTAAAAGTGTTTTGTTTTTTTTCTTCTTCGGCAGGTATGATTGGTGCAGATGTAAAAGGTTTCAATTTGCCATGTGAGGACCAGCCAATCACGTCACGCCTGGCGATGATCTGTGGGACTTCCACCTGTCACATGGCAGTGAGTAAAACTATTTGCGAATCGCTTTTAGCCATAAACAAAAAAAGAAAAAATTGCGCTAGATAGAGCTAAACAACAGCACCCTCTGCTGGTAAATATGGGAATTGTCATCTCTGAAAAAGAGAGAAAGGCAACACAACAACAAAGTTAATTTGTATTTGTCGCCACCTAGCGGCTTCAACTGAAATACATTTTAAGTACTTTTTTTGCCGATTGCAATGTAGTAAAAAAAACAAACAAACAATTCAAACCAGTATTTACCATAAGATCAACTTTGTACCAGTGTGTGACGGGCTAGATAAGAAATCACTTTTTTTTTTTTTTTTTTTAGTCTGGCATTTAAGACAAAAAGCCTGTGATAAAATGCAATTCATTTACCTATCAGATCAGTCAGCAGCCTCTGTTTGTACCTGGAGTCTGGGGACCCTACCTGTCTTCAATGGTCCCTGACATGTGGCTCAACGAGGGAGGACAGAGTGCTACAGGACGACTGGTTGGTACCGTAATGATCACACATGATTTATGAGGATAAATCAGAGGCTCGCAAACCTTTTCTGTACCCCTCCCCCCCCTGTGTTTCCCTCAGCTCGACCACGTCGTAAAAAGTCACGCTGCGTACCCTCAGCTCCAGGAACAAGTACAGCGGAGGTGAGCTGAGGTGTTTTGTGATGTATGATATGTATGTGAAAGATGCCCTCTGCTGGGGGGGGGGGGCATATTTGTTTAGCTACTATTCAAATGACCAGACTCAAGTGATCTGCGGTATCCACGTTGAAACCGTTAAGTATATTTTCACTCATATAAACTGAACAGATGTCGTAATGCTAATTTAATGCGTCATGTATGTCCGTTAGCAATTGAAATAAATCGTATTTCAACATTTGTTCTCTGAAATGAAACTCTACAGTGGGTCCTCGACTTATGTCGGTACACAAGTACCAATGTCTCTCAACACAATCAGACAAGGGGGAGGCTATATATTTCGCAAACACAACCAGCATACATTTTCTTCGCAGATGTTAGCAGTGAAGCGCATCAGTAGAATATTAGCTGTGCGCTAGCGCATACGATTTTAGTGACGTGTTAGGGCTCCACTGACAATAGGCTTCTATGGGCTTTACCGATCGGAATTTTTTTGGTGATTCGACACTACCACCTACTGGCGGAATTTTTATACTTGTAAATGATTAGCAAGAAAATACACAGAGTTAGGAAGATTGAAAACTATAAAACAAATTACTCGATGTACTTTTTCTTATCCCCAGGCTGGGTGAGAACGTTTACAGTTACCTGAACAGTCACCTGAGTTCAATGGCTAACTCGGGCTCTGCTGTTGACCTGCTGGGATCCGGTCTCCACATGTGGCCCGACTTCCATGGAAACAGGTCACCGCTAGCTGATTCTACCTTGAAAGGAATGGTGAGGACATTGATCCTAACTCTTGATTTAGTCACGGTGTACAGCTAGTTTACCACCACCATCGTTCATCTACTGCGAATGAATGTGTCTTCTCTACTTTACTACTACAGGTGGTTGGCCTGTCTGTTTCTCAAACAATTGAAGACCTGGCTCTTCTCTATCTATCCACCATACAAGCGCTGGCTGTAAGTTTTCCCCTTTCCACACTTCAGGCAGACTTCCTCTCAGCCTCCGTCTCAGCACCTTGACCCTTATGTTTGTTATGTCGTTTTTTTTGGTTTCAGCTCGGTACACGTCATATTCTCGAGGCCATGAAAGACGCAGGACATGATATCAGGACCATCTTCCTGTGTGGGGGGTTGAGCAAAAACGCCCTTTTTGTACAGATCCATGCGAATGCAACAGGTATCAGCATCATTTACACTGAATCCTATGGTCATATACTGCATATACCTGTAATGTCTGCTTCCACTCCCAGGTTTACCTGTGGTTTTACCAGATCAAACGGAGGCGGTGTTGATAGGAGCGGCAATTTTGGGAGCTTGTGCTTCTCAGGACTTCGGTTCTGTACAGGTACCACTTCCACATACACACATACACATGCTATGATACTGGCTAATGTTTAGTTTTTTGCCGTCTGTGCTGTTTTGCTAATTTTAATAAACGCTAAATACCGTATTAGCTAACTGTAGTTATAGTTCAGATTGATCTTAGCTATTTTAGCGTTAGTTTATATAATTTAGCTATTCTTGGTTTAAATTTAGCTTTGACCGCTGGTTTTGGGATGAGGTCAAAGGTCAGAGTTCAGGAACAGTTTTCCAGAATTGATCCTTGCTAACTATGGGCTTCTTCTACATTTCTTTTTTTTTTTTTTTTTATAGCTATATCAGGGCTAACGCTTTAGCTTTTTTTGACGTATTTATCCTGGGAAATTTTTTAAACTTCTATGCTAGTGTTTTACCAACCCTAGAGAAGTTTTGACCAATTCCTGTTCAGGTCACTTTGGTCATCATGTTGTTTCTCAGTAGCAGCAGAGAACATGAGCCAGACAGACTATAAATATGATGTTATTGTTTGAGCTGCACCTGTCAAAGCATTTTCAGCCCTAGCAGTAGGAAAAAAAAACAAATGTAGACGACAGAGAGGCCCCGCTGCACAGCATCAGTCATAAAAGTGAGTCCGACAGCTCTGCTGCGGCCCCTGTTTCATTCAGTGTAACCAGACTGACCTGGAAATAAGTGTTTTTTTAAAATTTATTTCATGTATAGAGGCAACTTTTTTTCCCTCTGTTTCAGGAGGCAATTGAGAAAATGGCCAAAGTGGGCAAAGTTGTGCAGCCAGACGTTAATCTACAGAGGTGAGACATGAAAGTATTGAAAACATACATTTGGAGAAACAATTGATCAGTGTGTACAGATATATCGATATATCGCCGCTTTTGTAAAACTGGTTCAAATTAGTCCTAATGTTGAATATTTACTAAATAATAAATATATATTTTTCTTGCCTAATTAAGAATTCAAGACACAATTAAATGTTCGTTCCTAATTTGAAAAATCCTTGCATGTTATTTTCCAGCTTCTATAACAGAAAGTACGAGGTGTTCTTGCGGCTGTTTGTCCACCAGAGGGAGTACCAAGCCATTATGGACCAGCGTTGACGCCTTGGAGTATAAAGATGAGTCGAGGTGACGTCACTGAATTCAAAACTGCACATTAATAGACTGACTTAAAACAGTTGCTATTTTTTCCAATCACCGTCCTGTTTTTTTTTTCTATAGATCAAATAGTTTAATGTCCAATTAATATCTATTTAATTAAGGATTAGTTAATTAAATCTTTGTTTTGCACTGATCACAACCCAGTTATTTTCTAATTCACGCCCCCCCCTTTCCTAACCACAACCCCATGAATTGAAATACCATTGAGAACCTGATAATGTATATTTTTATCTGTACAAACCAACTGTATAAGATGCTGCCCCCTAGTGACTGGAGGCTTGTTATCACTCAAACATTACAACACTGGTACACTTATGTCCAGTGCCTGTGTCATATTCCATTGCAAGCCCCTCACTCCTCCCTCCCCCGGCACACCACTGCGCCCCCCCAGAGGGCCCCGCCCCACTGTTTGAGAAGTACTGTCATAACCAATGCTGCCTCTTCTAAAGAGCCGCAGTCCAAATGCGGCGAATAAAAATATCAACAAATAATTAATAAATAATATTTTTGAAATTAGTCACATTCTGTTGGTTTGAGTCTTTGACTCAAAAAATATTACTATTTTACGTGAATATTTTGAATTTAATTATTTGACCCCCGCATGGAGTGTTTGACGTGGAGTCACCTTTCGATAACCTTATCGTCAACCGGATATCGTTTTTTTATCAAGCGTTGCATTTTGTTGCGCAACAAAATTAATTATTAGCTCTCACATGATATCGTAAAAGTCACATGACACACACACACACACACACACACATACCCCACCCCCTGGAGGTCACAGTGAAGCCCGACTCTTCAGTCTGCAGGATGGATGGCTCTCTCACCGGTACACAGCGGGGCTTAAAGTAGTTTTTCCTGACCACCGGTGGCCCCTGCAGAGCGGGTGGAGGGGAGGGGTGGCATATCACCGCAGACCACCATGTTCTCAGCGACCACCAGACGCAACAGTTGCCGCGGGATCGCGTTTGGAAGCCGAACCACGTCCGAACTCCATGCCAGGCGCCGGAGCTCCGTCTGTTCCCACGTCCCCGCCGGCGTCCAGCCTGAAGATCTGTCCGTCAGCCTCAGTCAGCCCATCATCACCATCACACTGCGCTTCCTGCTGGCGATAGATCTGTGGCTCTCCAAGCAGTTGGGTGTGTGCGCCTGCGAGAAGTCCTCCTGGGGCAGCATACGGCCCTTGGTGCGCTTGGTGGAGTTCTCGGGTCACGCCATCCCGTGGATCGTCGGCACCCTGTACTCTCTGCTGTGCGGGGAAACGGCGGAGGAGCAGGAGGTGTTGCTGAACCTCACCCTCGGTAATGATGTCGAATGATTATTTTGAAAAAATTCTCTCCCGTTCGGATCGGAATCAACCGTACCCACTAACAAACAAATGACCATTTTATATCAATGCGCGTTTTTGTATTTTCATAACACATTTCTGGACACCACGTGGTGTTGTTTTATACTTGATAGTTAATCTTAGAATTAAACTGGTCGGTAAATAACTCAATAACTCTGTGCGTCGTTACGCACATTTGTTCCACTTGCAGAAGGCTAAGCCAGTCAGCGCTGGTTGTGAAGAGCTGCGAGATGATAATGTAGACCAAAATAGCACAAAGAGAACAAAGCATCATCATCATCATCAACAACATCATCATCATCATCAGTCCATGCAAGTGTCAGACATGTTACTGTTACCGCATACCTTTAAAGGGTATTTTCCATTTGTCATTTTCAATATGTGGGTAAATATTTCAGTGACGTTTATTTTGTGACTCTGTCACTGTCTCTTCTTCTTTTCTCTTTCTGTTGCGAGTAGTTTTGCGTTAAACCCCAGAAAGAGACGCGAGAAAGAACCTTTAAGCATTTTTTTTATTCAAAGCCACTTACGATTTAGCGCTAATTTCTCACAGTACTTGAAAACATTTATTTCAAGTTTTTTTTTCTTTACCTTTTTTAGCGCTAATTTCTCACAGTACTTGAAGTTTTTTTTCTTTATCCTTCCCCTCTAAAACCTTGAGGTATTTTTTGCGATATTTTTTGGCAAACTTTTTGCTAGTTCTTGACCTACTTCTAGCGATTTCAAGTTTTAAGTTTTTCCGTTTTTTTTTTTTACCACCCACTTTTAGCTAGCACGTATCTCTCGTGAAGTCCAACTCTTTCATGCATGTTCCTGCATGCGGCTGTAGCTTCTGGATCCGCGGTACACTTTAAATACATGTGCCACGTGACTATATTTATATCTGGTGTATGGACGCACCTATAAATAAGGTCGACAACTGGTTTTATTGTTGTACTGGCTCCATTGTATTGGAGATGTGTTTTGAATGTTTCCGGGGGGAAAAAACTAAAACCAAACCGTCTTTCCGCAGCTCTGTTGTTGGACCTGCTACTGGTCCGCCTGTTGAAGGCCCTCGTCAGGCGTCAAATACCCGTCCAGAACCGCTCCGACATCCTCTCCGCTTTGTTTGCCGAACGGTACTCCTTCCCGTCGGGCCACGCCACGCGGGCCGCCATGTGTGCCCGCTTCTTCCTGGCCCAGCTGAGTGACACGGCCTCCACGCGGTTCCTGGTGGTGGGCTGGTCCGTTCTGGTGAGCCTGTCCCGGCTGCTTCTGGCCAGGAACTATGTGACTGATGTGGGGTTTGGCCTGGCCATGGGTTTCTGTCAGTACAGTTTGGTGGAGAGGCTGTGGGTGACCTGGGATGGCCTTCGGGACCTTCTGTTCCTGCGGCTACGGGAGAGACTCAACTGGGCTTATGGGGGACTCTGGATGGACGATTGGACATATTAGATTTGGTGGATTCCCCCGAGCAGCGTTTAAGCTAGAGAATGAGTTTCCGTTTGAAAAGTGTAGCATGACTGTGTGGAAAAATGAGCACCATGTATTGGGTTAAATCAAACATGTTTCTGGATTTCGATGTTTTTTTGTTTGTATCTGTTTGCGCTGTTGTTGCACCGAAAATAAAACCATCTGAAAAATGACCAGATCTCAGCATGAAAACTACAACAATAGTTCTCATCTGAGTATGAGGTGGTGGTCCATTGTTGCATGTCCCCCCACCCCAAACCCCCGGACTGGTTTCTTTCTATTTGTGTGAGCACTGACGGGGCGGGGGGCAAAAAGTTTCCATCAGCTGCTGCCTAGTCTCCTGACCATCTTTTTTTTTTTTTTTCCCAATAGATCCCGTCTCCCCTTTCACCCTTGATAAGAATACCAGTATACAAGACCGTTTTCTATAGATGTTTTATTTTTATTTTTTATGAATGTGTCGAATTAATGTAAGCCCGAAGGTAAAGGTTAGGATTAGTCCTGACCTGTTTATGGTTGAAGGTTGGTTTCATTTCCCGAAGCCACACAGCTTATCTAAGTCAGAGAAAATCCCTATCAGAAATAGCCGTGGAATGTCTGATATGTTTTTGATATTTTTGTGTACGTCTGTATGCAGTTACAGCCAGCCCCCGACAGAGGGCAGTGCATACCAGCACATGGTGTTTGCAAAAAAACCAAAACAATGAAAGTGTACAGCTCCTGAAGCCAAGTCGGGACTTTACAATGTGGCGTCGATAACACTTTAATTTGACATTTCTTTTTCGTTTGTCCGCAGAACAAACATGAAGCTTTTTGTCCAACCTACTTTCAACCGAACGGTGAACCTCGTGGCCGGGCCTTTTTCTGCTGCGGCTCCTGCTAAAGGTATGTCTCACCACATGTTGTAGCCACCTTTGACAACAATGGACAGTAGAGGTCACGGGTTTGTTTCCAGACGTTTGGTCTAGTCATTACGATACTCTCTCTTGTTTAACGGACTTGCTATTCGTTTATTTTGGTGTTTGCTGTTTATGTTAGCTTAATTTATGTATGGTATGTAGGATGAAAATCATCTGTGAACCCATTCAGCCGGAAACCAAAGCCGGGATTTGAACCCTTTTTCATGAAAAGCTGCAGCCACTTAGTACGGGTTGAGGGGATTTGAACCCTTTTTCATGAAAAGCCGCAGCCACTTAGTACTGGTTGAGAAATTGATTTCTTGCTCCCACCTTTTTTTTGACAAGAACATTTAAACTCCCCAGACCAACATTGATTTCTTGCTCCCACCTTTTTTTTTATTTAAACTTCCCAGACCAAAAGACCAACGTTGATTCATAAGCAGAAGTGGGTGAATACAAAGTTTTATTTAGAAGTTATATAACATGTCTATATTTATATTCTTATATTATTGCAGCTGCAGAAACACTTTATTAACTTCAGTACACGGTTTTCCAACAGCATAGCCGCGTCACATTCACTCGCTCCAGTGATAACGTCCGTTAAACAGCAGCTTGTTTCCTCCTCAGCGGCTGCCGGGGCCCAGTCTGACATCATAGGTGACCATGTGGAAGTTGTCCCAGGCGTACAGCTTCCTGTGGGCGTAGTTGTAATCCAGCATGCTGTTGTATTTGTACCTGTTCCTGAAGGGCACGGCAACCGGCCGCCTGACGCCCGTGGCTGTGTCGAACACGTGGTTAACCACCGTGTTGGCTGCGGTGTAGCTGGCCAGCGTGTACAGGCGTCCGCACGCCATGAAAGCGTTGGCCACCGTGTTCTTCCTGATGGTGGTCTCCCAGCTCTTCCCAACAGCAAGGCTGTCGGGGTCGAGCCGAGAAATGACGATGGCTCCGTTGGCCTCGCTTGTGCTGTAAATGGCCCACAGGCCCTGTTCGTCCACCGCCAGGTCGATGTCGGTGTAGCCTCCCCAAGAGTAGGGGTACTG
>NC_024326.1:5159350-5166825 GCF_000523025.1 Cynoglossus semilaevis
CTTTCCAATAGATCCCGTCTCCCCTTTCACCCTTGATAAGAATACCAGTATACAAGACCGTTTTCTATAGATGTTTTATTTTTATTTTTTATGAATGTGTCGAATTAATGTAAGCCCGAAGGTAAAGGTTAGGATTAGTCCTGACCTGTTTATGGTTGAAGGTTGGTTTCATTTCCCGAAGCCACACAGCTTATCTAAGTCAGAGAAAATCCCTATCAGAAATAGCCGTGGAATGTCTGATATGTTTTTGATATTTTTGTGTACGTCTGTATGCAGTTACAGCCAGCCCCCGACAGAGGGCAGTGCATACCAGCACATGGTGTTTGCAAAAAAACCAAAACAATGAAAGTGTACAGCTCCTGAAGCCAAGTCGGGACTTTACAATGTGGCGTGGATAACACTTTAATTTGACATTTCTTTTTTTCGTTTGTCCGCAGAACAAACATGAAGCTTTTTGTCCAACCTACTTTCAACCGAACGGTGAACCTCGTGGCCGGGCCTTTTTCTGCTGCTGCTCCTGCTAAAGGTATGTCTCACCACATGCTGTAGCCACCTTTGACAACAATGGACAGTAGAGGTCACGGGTTTGTTTCCAGACGTTTGGTCTAGTCATTACGATACTCTCTCTTGTTTAACGGACGCTTATTTTGGCGTTTGCTGTTTAAGTTAGCTTAATTAATGTATGGTATGTAGGATGAAAATCATCTGTGAAACCATTCAGTCGGAACCAAAGCCGGGATTTGAACCCTTTTTCATGAAAAGCCGCAGCCACTTAGTACTGGTTGAGAAATTGATTTCTTGCTCCCACCTTTTTTTTGACAAGAACATTTAAACTCCCCAGACCAACGTTGATTCATAAGCAGAAGTGGGTGAATACAAAGTTTTATTTAGAAGTTATATAACATGTCTATATTTATATTCTTATATTATTGCCGCTGCAGAAACACTTTATTAACTTCAGTACACGGTTTTCCAACAGCATAGCCGCGTCACATTCACTCGCTCCAGTGATAAAGTCCGTTAAACAGCAGCTTGTTTCCTCCTCAGCGGCTGCCGGGGCCCAGTCTGACATCATAGGTGACCATGTGGAAGTTGTCCCAGGCGTACAGCTTCCTGTGGGCGTAGTTGTAATCCAGCATGCTGTTGTATTTGTACCTGTTCCTGAAGGGCACGGCAACCGGCCGCCTGACGCCCGTGGCTGTGTCGAACACGTGGTTAACCACCGTGTTGGCTGCGGTGTAGCTGGCCAGCGTGTACAGGCGTCCGCACGCCATGAAAGCGTTGGCCACCGTGTTCTTCCTGATGGTGGTCTCCCAGCTCTTCCCAACAGCAAGGCTGTCGGGGTCGAGCCGAGAAATGACGATGGCTCCGTTGGCCTCGCTTGTGCTGTAAATGGCCCACAGGCCCTGTTCGTCCACCGCCAGGTCGATGTCGGTGTAGCCCCCCCAAGAGTAGGGGTACTGTCCGTGGAAGCCGGCGCCGGGCAGCTCCGAGCGTGATGCCACGCTCTCGGAGTCCAGGTCGTAGCGGATCAGGGTCCTGCTGCGTTTACGTTGGTAGTACAGGGAGCTGCGGTAGACGGTGGCCCCCGTGCTCTCTAAAGGCTCCGGCAGGACGACCACCTTCATAGGGAAGCCTCGGGAGAACTGATCGAGGTCCTCGTATGCGAAGAGCTGACGGATGTCTTTGCCCACCGCGTCGATTCGCCACACGGTTTTCTTTGTGTAGTGAGGGCCCCGGGGTTCAGGGTCCTGGAGCCATACTCCGTATTTTCCCGTGATACTGTCAGCCTTCCTGTGTAAGACCGGATCGCCCACTGACAGTAGGTCTCCGCAATCTGGAGAGACCCCTGATAATTAGACCTGGGTGCGTTGATGTGTATTAACAATGTTCTCCAGACGGCGTGATCGATGTGTATTAACAATGTTCTCCAGATGGTGTGATCAGCGTTTTTACGTTCTAGTTTTTCTATCCTGTGGGCTATCGTCTTATCTTAGCTATAAGCTCTATTCTATCCTGTGGGCTATCGTCTTATCTAGGCTATAAGCTAGTTATCTTTTGGTTAGCTTTTTTTGGCAACTTGTACTATGCTGGAGACAAACTCATTTTCACTGGGGGCAATGCATATACACTTTATTATAAGGCGATTAAAAACGGGCCGCAGAAAATGATTTGCCGGGCCGCATTTGGCCCGCTGGCCTTGGGTTTGACACATCGTTTTTAAGATAATGTGATTATATACAAGGGATCCTCGACTTACGTCGGAGATTTTTGCCATAAGACTCAACATGAGTACCTATGTCACTCACCTACGCTAACACAGTAAGCTAGGACAACCTGTTTGCTTCTAGTTTGCATGGGGGGGGGGCGGGCTAGTTGACATTTCAGTGCTGTTCGATTTAGTGACAAAACAGGACTTTTTTTACGGGAGGTGACGACAAAACGCCATAGGACAATGATGTCGTAACCAAGGGCGCCTATATAGTACATGCCTTGGCTGGAGTTTTCCTTGATTAGAGCTTCTTTATGCGCTATTTTTTTACCTGTAGCATTGTGACCTCCGTCGAGGATCAGCTGGGATGCAGGCACCTCGGTCACCTCAGCTTTCATCTCCTGGTACGACCCATTGGCCAAATCATGAACGGGATCTTAAAGTAACAAGATAATGTCGTGAGTCAAACATCAGAGGACTGCAGCCCTCACCTATGACTTCCAAAAAAAAAAAACATAGTGAGCACATAAACTGACACATGACATGGGTGACAAAGCCGTAAAACAGCGCTTGGGTTGTAAATTCCGATCCCCTTAGTCATCGTTGGGATGGCTAACTGCAACTCCACCTTTGACCTCTGAAGTCAACCACAACCACCAACCCGTGTTGGATTATGGTATGATGAAGACAATTAGCAACAGCATGAACCGCAGCGTGATCATCCATGATCATCGGCCGATGTACGTACCACTGACAGGTCTGGTGTCACGCTGACTGCCTCCAGGTAGTTGCGTTTGTTCGCAGGACTTCTGCTTGAGACTTTCAGCCTCCCGGTTCTGCTCCTCCAGCCGTCTTTGCAGCTCCCGGACCTGCTGGGTCAGATATGCGTTGTCCTGCTGCAGCTTATTTCTTTCCCCCGTCACGTGAGCGGTAGCCTTCTGCACATCCTCTCCGCCTTTGGACCCCGTGCCTCCGTCCGCTCCCGCTAAGAGCTGACTGACCAAAGCTTCCAGCAGCGTGAGGCGGGAAAGGACGCCATCCATTTCTGACTTAATGTCGCCTCCCGGGCAGCTGGACTCCTGGGGACTGGCCACTGTGAAGGTGTAGTGGCAACGGCCGGCCGGGTTGATGGAGCCATGGAGGGAGGCTCCATCTTCAGCCTGGCTGCGCATGGTCAAGCAGAACAAACAGAGGAGAGACACCTGGAGCCGCATGGTGGAAGTGTTTCTTCAAAGCTGTCCTTTTTTTTTCTCCCTAATTATTGTAGTGTATTGTAGTCTGTAGCGCTCCCTTCTGGGCTCAGGAAAACTCCTGCTACCTGTGGTACCACTGCCTAGTGAGGGTCAGCGTCTGAATCCCAGCAATGCTCAGAGTAGGATATTTATACTGTTTGCTGACAGGGAGAGAGAGAGGGGAGTGTCACAGGGAGGTGAGGAGACAAACACGGAGTGCGTGTGGTACAGTCAAGTGTGTTGTGAGCGCCGGACCTCGTGTTTCTACTTTTTTTCGCTAGTTGTCGGCTGATTGTTTGTTTACGAGGATCATCCAAAACATGAGGTTGAAGTACAGCATGTACTCAGCAGACACTGTTTGTGTGATTTTTTTCGGTCCGTATTGCAGAACGTTTGCCATCGAGCATCCTTTTGTTGTATTTAGGCTGTCTTTATTAAAGAAAATGCGATTCGAATTTGATCCTGTTTAGATGAAAATCGAAGAGAAACGGACAGAGAAATTGAACATTGAGGCCCGTGGTTCCCAACCTTTTTTTGGTAGATATGATTAATAAAATTTAGATTTTTATGACAAAGTCCAGTAAGCAATACCAAGTTTGAGTTAGTTATGTGATTGGCTCACTTGGTCAAACCCGTGTTCCACAAATTGTTTTTCTGGGAACCCATACTTTAAAAGTCACAAACCTTCACGACCCAAGTCAATAGACATTATTTGTAAACTCCTGGGAAACATGATGCGAGACGACCCCCTGAAAAAAAAAAATCTCTTGCGACCCCTATTAGGGTTGCGACCCAGTCTTTGGGAAACAATGGCTTTTAAAAAAAAAGGAAAACTTAAGTGGTGCAATCTTAATAATAATAATAATAATAATAATGAAAACAATTTTTGCAGAAATTGAATTTTTTTTTTACCAAAGTAGTGGATTTGAACTTTGCGGGAAACATAATCTATGGAGCAAATGTCATATAGAGCCAATGAAAATTGCCCTTTTATGGGTAAAAGCATGCAGGGAATTACATGTGCTAACACGATTTAGCCTGTTTAGGCTACCGTCTGTGCATGTATGTATATATATATACATACATTATTTCCTATTATTAATTGACTTGACCCTTGACCATGGTAAATAATTTAAATAATAATCAAGACAAGTTTGATCATCAAATGTGAAAAATAGGCACTTCCTCTCTCTGGTGACCCCTAGTGCTCCTTTCTACATTTGTCATTTTTCTCAATCACCCTGCGTCACACTGAGGTGTGTGTTACAAAACATTCCATAAAAAATGCCAGTAGTAATGGAGACCACAAGAGCAGCCCACAGTACACATTTGGGTCTGGTTTCACCCACGGCCAGTCTGTTCTTCAGTTAACCTGTCTGTTTTATGGTCGCTTTTTCACTGTTTTTTTTTTGTTTTGTTTTTTTTTTTTACGGCTGAGGTGATTTCCCTTATGTAACATAACTGCTTTCCAACTTGTAAAAACTGAGGAAAAACAAGATCAGGATTTGCGACCCGATCTTTCCAAAATAGCTCCACGGGGGAAGCATATAGCTAGCTGTTTATTTGCCAAAAGCACTCTCTTTGAAGTGTGTTAAAAGTTCTTACTTAACGTGAGTCGTTAAAGAAGCGCTCATCAGATCATCTTCGTCATCTTCATCCAGGGGGTGCCTTGAATGTTTTCCGTATAAGCACATTTGGAGACAACCAAGAAGTCCATTTTTATGTGTAAACCTTTGTAGAACATGTATTTAAAATTGGCGCCCCTCTGGTATTTTGAATTTCACAACATACTGTAGACATAAGGCAGTCCCCGAAAGAACTCCTCCTCAGTTTAAGACCCTTCGACACAACCTGCCATTTCAGTGTGTAAATGACATAACAAAAGATCGTGACCCAAACCATTATTTTTAAGTTTTTTGTTTGTTTTGTTTTTTTTCTTTGCTTTTATCATTTTCTATGCCATCTATTGGGGAAATGTGGGTATTGCAGGGAAAAGTCAGAAGTATAATAATAATAATATAAATAAGTTATAGAATTCGGAAAAGTTTGTCGGGCCAAATTAAAAAGCTAAACGGGCCGCATCCGGCCCCCCGGGCCTTAGTTTGCCCAATGCTTGCTCTATCCTGTCGTTGGATGATGGCTGGTGCTGAACAATAAATAGAGGTTGAGCGTTCAAATGGATCATAGAATCCTCAGCTTATGCTCGGGAAAGCCTTACAGCAGTGCCTTACAGTAGTTGGTGTTTGGTCTCCGACAGGTTCGCACATGTTTCACACCAGAGGTCGTTATTACTGACACAGACGTGGCTCCATGGTGTCCTGTGGAACAAACAAACAGCCACAGACAGACATAAAATCAAACGCAGACGAACACATTCTACACCGTCTGCCGTCCTAGGTTGTTTCTAGAAGCGCTGTTCTAAGTTATCATTATTCGTCTGCGCTGGGCTGAAAGAAAAATAATCAGTCATTCAAACAGCTTTTCGTTACACCAGGGGACCATATTTTCCAGACTATAAGTCACACCTTTTTTCATCCTTGGGCTGGGTTTGCGACTTATCCTCAGGTATGACTTATATATTAAAATATATAATTTCACATGTTTGTTATTTTCACACTGACAGCCACTAGAGGGCGTTCTACGCTTGTGTACCAGTATCTGCTACTCCTGTACCACTTAGAATTTTCATGGTCGTTATTTTCATACTGACAGCCGCTAGAGGGCGCTATATAATACTATACTACATAAATGTTTAATGTAATAGGCAGTTCTTTAAATGTTCAATTTGTACCTGTAGGGGTGATTAGACTTTGAATAACTCTTTTAAAACAAATACCTTAAAGAGTCTCTATTTATAATTCTGGATGGGTAAAATGCAATGGTATTTATTTCCGTGCAGCTTGTGACATCACATCACAGTGTAAAAACATTGGAGATTTGTTTTTATCAGAATTGGAGTCTCGACACAGGGACTCAAGGTACATTGTTTCCCCCTCTAAGTATGGGTTATAACATTCCTTTACCTCCAACAAGTGCGTTCGACACCTTCAGTAAATTCTTCTTTTCATACCTGGGACACAAATGGTCATTTCATTTATAATGTAAACACGTGTTGCGCTCTCATTTGACGCGACACGATTCGGTGCTTTAACGGTGTGTCTGTTACCTGATGGGGCCCCCCATTGCTAACAATTTGAAAAACATTTTTCCCATAATTTTTTTTCCCCATAAAAAAATAGAGATTTTGATTTCTGAATACAAAGAATATTGCAATATATTTTAGTACAATTTTTTGGTGAGTGTAAAGTTCATTAAAAAGTGTTTCCCCTTTACAAATACATCCTATTAAAGTTGTAAGACCGTCAATAATTTTGATCCCTCAAATGACCCCTGGGGGGGGCGGCCCTGTCCGGTTCAGGCCTAATTTTAATGGCGACCTTCCTGTAGGTCAGGGGAGAAGTCACCGACCGGCTCGCGGTCTAAAAACAGAGCCACCTTTATTAAGTGTTAAATCCTGACCTGAAAACTGAGTCTGGAGTCGCCCCAAATACTTCAGGAAACTGGATCTTTTTAAGGTCCGTGGTAGTGGTAGGGAAGAACGGTACACAGTGGTGCGTCGTAGATTCTTAGAAGTTAAGGGATACCTCTGGTCACACGTCACATAGATAAGAGTGACCAAAACAAAAACCAAACCATGTTCCATATGTGGCGGTTACCACGCCTGCCTTACACACAGAAGGTGCTGGGTTTGAGCCCTAGGCGAACCACATACTTAATGGCGCCGCCATTAAGGGACCTCATTATAATTATCATTCATAATTATAAAGACTATTAGCATATCGGCATATGCTATTAGCATAGCATATATTAGCAAGGTGGAAACTCACATTAGTCATTCAATAACAAAGCAACATTACAATTATCAATTGAAAAAAAAATACATTTTTAAACCTCGTATTTTATTTGAATTAATTTAATTAAATGCTCTGAGCGTCATACTGGCAAATATTTGAATTTTATATGTAATTTAA
>NC_024326.1:5166896-5168293 GCF_000523025.1 Cynoglossus semilaevis
TATTGATATATATATTTATATTTTTTTTTTTTTCCAGAAAATGTACTGTACTTCAGTCATGCACAAACGACTAGACGATGGCGTCTTCTGCCATCTAGTGTCTGGTGAGCTCACTACATCAACATCATGTGTCGAGCGGTCTCGGTAAAGGCCTATCGCTGACCACAATGTAAATAATGAAAAGACATATTGAGAAATATTGACGTGCATCCTGAAATGCGTACTCTACTGTTACGCTTTTCAACATCACTGAAGAAGTCGATGCATCATTATAAACGTTTTGATTTTTTTTTTTTTTTTTTTTTATTAAATCTGGGATCGATGTCCTTTTAGAGGTTAAGACAAAAAGGATCCTTTCCCACGACTATAGGTCTGTCAGATGGGCCTAACGGGTTACATCTATGTCAATAACAGACATAGTCCTGGAACGTCTGAAAACGACCTGCTGCTTGTATATGTACATGTATATGTGATCATCTGGCCCCTCTCTCACTGCAGGGATCACATGTATCCGTCCACCGTTGCTGTTGCAGCGATGCGCAGCCGTGCCGCATGACTCACAGAGGCACAAACGGCCGTGGATGTAAACAGGGGGGGCGGACTCGGATTGGACTAACCTGTACCTGGCCGGGCCAATGGGGGGATCCGCATCCCGTTGCCTCCGCTCCAATCCGTAGAATCCTATTGGTCGTGCGCTGTGTCAATACGGTATAGAAACCAAGGCGCAAGCGTCGCAATTACAAGGAGAGGAAGGTAGAGAGAGACAGACAGACAGAGAGAGAGAGAGAGAGAGAGAGAAAAGAGGGTGAGGTGAAATGATTAATCTGTCAAAAGGCTTGTGAAATTTTCAGGTCCACATGACACCGCTCTGATTTCCGAGGAAGGCAGTTTTACGTTGGGAACTTCAACCCCCGGTGCCGATGCACCGCCAGGCGGACGCGGTGCTTGCGTGATTATCGGCCAGGCTTTTCTTAGCTGCTGCCCGATTTGCGTGCGGTTTCAGCACTGGACAGCGACAGCCAGGAAAACACCGAGTGAATCCTGAGGCAGGGGTAAGGGAGAGAAGAAAAAAAAAAATTTTTATGCATGTCAGTGTTTGTGTGCAGCCGCGCTTCAAGCGTTAAGCTCCGGTGCGCAAAATGGTGTTTGGTTGGATGTGACAATCCGGAGCTACGAATGTCCTTGAACGCGCGAGCTCGCGTTCGTGCAGTTCTGTGCGCGTGAATGTGGATGTACGGCGTGCGTGTGTCTATCTGTGTGTGTGTGTGAGTGTGTGAGAGATATGGAGGTAGAGATATGACAAAGATAGTGGTTGATAAGCAAAGCAACTGCGCAATTGTCTGTCCCTTCCTGTTCATATCAGTCTCTCTCTCTCTCTCTCCCTCCCCTCTCCCCTC
>NC_024326.1:5169133-5182875 GCF_000523025.1 Cynoglossus semilaevis
AATACAGATATATATATATATTTATATATATATTTATATATTATATATATATATTGATATATATATTTATATTTTTTTTTTTTTTCCAGAAAATGTACTGTACTTCAGTCATGCACAAACGACTAGACGATGGCGTCTTCTGCCATCTAGTGTCTGGTGAGCTCACTACATCAACATCATGTGTCGAGCGGTCTCGGTAAAGGCCTATCGCTGACCACAATGTAAATAATGAAAAGACATATTGAGAAATATTGACGTGCATCCTGAAATGCGTACTCTACTGTTACGCTTTTCAACATCACTGAAGAAGTCGATGCATCATTATAGATGTTTTGATTTTTTTTTTTTTTTTTTTATTAAATCTGGGATCGATGTCCTTTTAGAGGTTAAGACAAAAAGGATCCTTTCCCAAGACTATAGGTCTGTCAGATGGGCCTAACGGGTTACATCTATGTCAATAACAGACATAGTCCTGGAACGTCTGAAAACGACCTGCTGCTTGTATATGTACATGTACATGTGTATGTGATCATCTGGCCCCCTCTCTCACTGCAGGGATCACATGTATCCGTCCACCGTTGCTGTTGCAGCGATGCGCAGCCGTGCCGCATGACTCACAGAGGCACAAACGGCCGTGGATGTAAACAGGGGGGCGGACTCGGATTGGACTAACCTGTACCTGGCCCGGCCAATGGGGGAATCCGCATCCCGTTGCCTCCGCTCCAATCCGTAGAATCCTATTGGTCGTGCGCTGTGTCAATACGGTATAGAAACCAAGGCGCAAGCGTCGCAATTACAAGGAGAGGAAGGTAGAGAGAGACAGACACACAGAGAGAGAGAGAGAGAGAAAGAGAGAGAGAAGAGGGTGAGGTGAAATGATTAATCTGTCAAAAGGCTTGTGAAATTTTCAGGTCCACATGACAACGCTCTGATTTCCGACGAAGGCAGTTTTACGTTGGGAACTTCAACCCCCGGTGCCGATGCACCGCCAGGCGGACGCGGTGCTTGCGTGATTATCGGCCAGGCTTTTCTTAGCTGCTGCCCGATTTGCGTGCGGTTTCAGCACTGGACAGCGACAGCCAGGAAAACACCGAGTGAATCCTGAGGCAGGGGTAAGGGAGAGAAGAAAAAAAAATTTTTTATGCATGTCAGTGTTTGTGTGCAGCCGCGCTTCAAGCGTTAAGCTCCGGTGCGCAAAATGGTGTTTGGTTGGATGTGACAATCCGGAGCTACGAATGTCCTTGAACGCGCGAGCTCGCGTTCGTGCAGTTCTGTAGAAGTGAATGTGGATGTACGGCGTGCCCGTGTCTATCTGTGTGTGTGTGTGAGTGTGTGAGAGATATGGAGGTAGAGATATGACAAAGATAGTGGTTGATAAGCAAAGCAACTGCGCAATTGTCTGTCCCTTCCTGTTGATATCAGTCTCTCTCTCTCTCTCTCCCTCCCCTCTCCCCTCTCACCTCCCCCCCTCTACCTCCACAGTCGTGTCAGACCCTCTCTTGGCTCTGGGGCAATGCGCTTCTAGACCACCCCAAGGAGCAAGTAGCATATCCTGGACTGAGCAACAACCCACTCCTCCTCCTCTTCCTCCTCCTCCTCTTCCTCCTCTTCTTTCCTCCCCTCACCGCCACCATGGGTAACCGTGGCATGGAGGATATGATCCCGCTGGTCAACAAGCTGCAGGATGCCTTCAGCTCCATCGGCCAGGCCTGCAACCTGGACTTGCCGCAAATAGCAGTGGTCGGCGGCCAGAGCGCAGGGAAGAGCTCGGTGCTGGAGAACTTTGTAGGCAGGTAAAGTAAAAAAAAAAAAAAAAATGACCTCCAGAAATAGGATAATCCCTTCACTCGTTAACCTTGAGCATGACATAAGAGGCCTAGAGTGTGTGTCCGATCTGTCTCTGTGTGTGTCTGTGTAGTTCAAACCATATATTCTTTTTTTTTTGTCACTAATTTTAGTCGCAAACCGCTATCTTCTGTTTATTTTTTCCGGTGTTGTCTTATTGAAGGGAAGGACGTGGTATTTAGGCCAACAGCAGCACCGGGAGATTTACGGCTTCTCCGCGCTCTTCGCACAGCGTTGTTTGCCTAAAATATGATCGTGCGATCTAAAATCCGCAATCTGTGGATCCAAGCAGTCTGTAAAGATGGCTGTTGAAGTTTGGAAACACCTGTCGGAATTGGAGTTAGCTTTGCGTTAGCTAGCTAGTGATAAGTCACCTTTGGTCACTGTGGGGTTTTCAGATAAATGCCGTATATGCTAGTGATAAGTCACCTTTGGTCACTGATACCCAACCCGTGGTCCGTGGACCTTTACAAAAAAGTATCTATTATTATCTGTCATGCGCCCCCTAGGGGACAGAAATGTTTTCACGCCCCCACACCACCGCGAATTGAATTACTATTGAGAACCTGATAACATGTATATTTTTATCTCTACAAACCACTGTATGAGTTGCTGCCCCCTAGTGACTGGAGGCTTGTTATCATTCAAGCATTACAGCAGTGGTCCACTTGTGTCCAGCGTGCCATATTCCATTAGTTTGTCTTTCTGATGATTTGTCTCACCGTCTGATTGTTTGTCTCACTGTCTCCCGCCCCACTATTTGAGTACTGGTATAACCCAAATAAATCTAAATGGACTTCACGGTTGACCTTTCCAGTGAGTGATTGAAACGATGTCCTTCGTTTGTTTTAACCGAGGCCGATGAAAGCTAATCACTCGGGCTGGAGCACAGACATATTTTTTAACAGATGACATCATCATCGTCATCGTCGTCATCATCATCGCCTGTGTTATTTAATAATTGGGATTTATTTGGCTGCATGAGATCCGACAGTTGTAGCAGACGGAAGTTGGCTGCTATTGTCGACAGCTTTGTGGAAAAAAAAAGAAAAAAAAAATCCTAGCTAAGTTAGCAGTCTGGGAGATAACAGCCGATAAAAACTGAAGTATAAGGCTAAAATATTTCCTTTTTTTTTTTACTTGCGCTAGTACAGGCATGGCCAAACCAAGGCTCGGGGGCCGGATGCGGCCCGTTCTGCTTCTTAATCTGGCCCGCCAAATTTTTCCAAATTATATTGTATGTTATTTAAATTATCATTATACTTCTGCCTTTTCCCTGCAATACCCAGGTTTCCCCAGTAGATGGCGTAAAAATTCCTAAAAGCATTTTAGCCTTTATGCATGACTTTTACATGTTAGTGCGAGTTCCCATGAACGCTCCATCTATCTGCTCCTGACCCGGACCCCCCGTTCAAATTTTATGACCCAATATGGCCCGCGAGCCACCTTAATGAATAAGACGAAAGAGTTATTGGTTTTCCTTCTGGTCAGGCACGTTGAGTATTTTGTTCCTTTGTGGTTTTTTTTTTACTGTTCTATGGCCCAGTGGGAGGATTTTTATGATCCCAGAGTCGAGTTTTGATGATGTCACAGCTAAAGCGAATTGACCTAGCCTACGACGACATGACATGCTTTTGATTTTAAATGGCTTAATTTGGTCTGTAAAACGGACCCTAAATTAATGATCCTTTTTTTTAATGAGGAAACATAAAGCTCTGTGCTGTTTCCTCTTTAGGATTAAGAAAACCGTTAAAATCCCAGCCTACTATATCCTTTGCTCAGGGTCAAAATGCTGAGTAACGGTCCAGGTATTGGGCAATGACTCAGCGAGGAGCAGACAGATAATTGGTTTGTCTTTCTTTTAATCTTCCCAAGTGAACAAGTTGTTGTTCACTTGGTGTCTAAAATAAAAAAAAAAAAAGGTTTCTAAAAATAACATTTTCATCGTCTCGTTGCGTTTTCTTTCTCCTCAGGGACTTTTTACCTCGTGGGTCTGGTATTGTCACCCGCAGGCCTCTGGTTCTGCAGCTCATCAGTTCGACTGCAGGTGGGTGCGCACACCGATTGGTTGATCCTGAACTGATCTGAGTCATTTACTCCACTGTATTTATGACTGTTTTCTTGCTCCCAGAATGGGCCGAGTTCCTTCACTGCAAAGGAAAGAAGTTCACAGACTTCGACGAGGTGCGTCAGGAGATCGAGGGAGAGACCGACCGGGTCACCGGTGCCAACAAAGGCATATCGCCCGTTCCCATAAACCTGCGGGTGTATTCTCCAAATGGTGTGTAAACAATCATTCTGTTAAATGTGCTATCAGAAAATTAGTTTTAATGAAACATTTAGCATTAACTTGATTTATTAACTAAGGGCAAACTAAGGCCCGGGGGCCAGATGTGGCCCTTTCAGCTGTTTAATCCAGCCTACCAAACCTTTCTAAATTATATATTTATATTATCATTATACTTTTGCCTTTTCGCTGCAATACCCACATTTCCCCAATAGATGGCATAGAGAATTATAGGGCATAGAAAATTATAAAAACATTTTATCATTTCTTTTTGATTTTCTCTTTCGACATCAGAAATGGGAAAGGTTTTTCTCTTTAAATATACCAATATTTTAGGATTAGTCAAAATGCTAAACATTAGCTTAAAGAGCTAGAAATGGAAATTTGTGCTTGGACAGTATCAGCATATCGAATATCGGCAAAAAGCTAATATCGGACATGCCTGGCTAAAGGTAAAAAAAGAGTCTGATCTTGTATCTTTCTGATCCCGCAGTACTGAACCTGACTCTCATCGATTTACCGGGAATCACCAAGGTGCCTGTGGGTGACCAGCCCGTAGACATCGAGCAGCAGATCAGGGACATGATCATGCAGTTCATCACCCGAGAGAGCTGTTTGATTCTGGCCGTCACTCCTGCCAACACCGACCTGGCCAACTCTGACGCTCTGAAACTGGCGAAAGATGTGGATCCCCAGGGTGAGGTCGACGGACGTGGCCTCGTGTTTTTTTTTTTAAGATGTGGATCCCCAGGGTGAGGTCGATGAACGTGACCTTATGTTTTTTTTTAAATTTGTGTGATAGGCTCAAGAAAGAGTCCATGAGGTTGAAGATGATGGAAAGGGGGGAATACTGATCAAAAGCTAACGTTGCTACGGGATCGAAAGTGATACATTTGATTCCTGGCTTGTACGATCCGCCTGCGTTAGCATTGTTGTCCGTTCTAAAATGACCATAGGTTTGAATGCGAAATGCACATATTGGGTATCCTAGAAATATGATCTGGGCTAGACTCTTTAGATATGTCTTTTCATTGTGGGTTCTTTATTACGCTCCGTAGGACTTAGGACGATCGGCGTGATCACCAAACTGGATTTGATGGATGAAGGCACAGACGCTCGAGATGTGCTGGAGAATAAGCTGCTGCCGCTGAGAAGAGGTAAGAAAAAAAAAAACAAAAAAAAAAGTTGCGGGTCCGACTCTGATCACGTCCACGTGCAGTTCCGGTGACGAACTCTAGTCATGTCTTCGATTCCGTTCCTTCCAGGTTATATTGGAGTTGTGAATCGCAGTCAGAAGGACATCGACGGCAAGAAGGACATCAAGGCCGCCTTGGACGCCGAGAGAAAGTTCTTTTTGTCCCACCCGTCTTACAGGCACATGGCGGAGAAAATGGGCACCCCGCGTCTGCAGCGATGCCTGAACCAGGTGAACCGGCCGATTCCTTTTTTCTTCGCTGCCGCCGCGTGCGGTGCACTTTCCATAATTAATAAGAGGACGACCTACTTCTACTCTTCATGTCCTTGCACATCAGCGCGGCCACAAGACGACCGTCAGTGACTGCGCAATGCATCGTCTCCGTCTCGCTCGCTTTCTTTTTTTTTTCTTTTTTTTTTTCGCCACCCACATCTGCTGTGCGTCGTTATGAGCCGAGTACATTCAATTCCATTTCTTGTTTTAACTCACTGCCCCCTTGTGTCTTCATAGGAACTGACCAACCACATTCGGGACACCCTGCCAGCTTTCCGCAGCAAACTGCAGTCCCAGCTGTTGGCTTTGGATAAGGAAGCCGAGGAATACCGGGGATACCGACCTGATGACCCGTCTCGCAAAACCAAGCAGCTGTTGCAGTCAGTATCAGGGCTTTTTTTCCTCAGAACAAAATAGTTGACATTAGATGTGGTCGTCGTCTTTCCCCATCCTTGGCGAATGGTATACTTCCATCCTGTCCATGTGGACAACACAGGGCGTGGGTTGGAACTTGGAAAAAAAATAATGTGTCGGCCTGATTTGGTTGGTTTCATTTATTTGATTGGTTTTTGTTGTTGTTGTTGTTGTTGTTGTTGTTGTTGTGTTTCAGGATGGTACAACAGTTCTCTGTGGATTTCGAGAAGAGGATTGAGGGCTCAGGAGACCAGGTGGACACGGTGGAGTTGTCTGGTGGAGCCAAAATAAACCGCATCTTCCATGAGCGCTTTCCGTTCGAACTGGTCAAGGTGATCCATTGCGTATAAACCAGCAGAGGTGGAAACTAGGCCTTAAAAAAAATTTACGTTTTTTTTTTATGTTTAGTGGAAACTAGGCCTTAAAAAAAATTTAATTAACTAAAAGTATGTTTACTTTGCTTACGTACCCATCTAAAAATCTACTTGAGTAAAAATAAAAAAAATTAATTAATATTTACTTTAAAAGTTACTTAGTTACTTCTAAATTACTTGAGGTAAAAATGACAAGTCTGACTTACGCCTGGGAGCCATAATGAAGGGCAAAAAGTTCCCAAAAAAAAAAACTCCCAATAAACTAAGCTGTCTCGTGTAAAGCGTTGCGTCACGACGTGCAATATTATTTATCGGAATGATAAAGCAAGGCTTTCTGAATAAACTTATGGCCGATGGCGACGTAGCTCACGAAGCGCCGTAAGTGGAGGAACACATGGGTGATAACACTTCTGTTGCGATGACCTTCACGTAGCTTGACGCCCACGCTGATGACCTTTGACCTCCATATGCTGCCGAGCCATTGGAACGCTCATTTAGCTTTGTCTCTCTGTTGTCCTCAGATGGAGTGTGACGAGAAGGAGATGCGCCGCGAGATCAGTTACGCCATCAAGAACATTCACGGTATCAGGTAAGGATTTAGTTACTGGTCCAATTTTTGTGATTGTTGTTCTTTTTTTTTTTTTTTTCTTTTTTTTCGACTTGGCATGGATGGCAAATGAAACATTGCTATTTCTTCTGCGTCTTCGGGCCGCAGAACATCATCTGTCTTGCTAACTCTATAACACATACCATATTTTCCAGACGATAAGTCGCAAATTCTTTCATCCTTTGGCAGGTTTTGCGACTTATACTAATTATATTAAAATATATCATTTGTTTTTTTCACACTGACAGCCACTAGAGGGCACTTTAGTGGGTTATACTCCAGAGCGAGTATAAATGTTTTTTCTTCTTCATTCTGCGATTTTGGCTAGTGCGACGTATAGTCCGGAGAATACCGTACGACCATTGAACATTTACATGTTTATTATTTTCACTCTGACAGCCATTAGAGGGCACTCTAGTGGCCTGTACTCCGGAGCAACTTAGCATAAATGTTTTTTTCTTCTTCATTCTGCATTTTTTGGCTAGTGCGACTTCTGGAGAATACCGTACTCGTTTCCTTTTAATGCTAAAATTGACATTGACATTTGCTTAATGTAGCCGTACTTTACCCAGCGAAGTTTACAGGCGCACTTCTGCAGTAAAACACAAAATTCGATTCATTAAAAACCTTAAAATACACATGATTTAATTTGGATAAAAACAATTTCTTTCACATTAAAAACGTGCCGTCACTAACAGAGCTTTTATTTCCTTCCGTGGTCTTCAGGACTGGACTTTTCACCCCGGACATGGCCTTTGAGGCCATTGTGAAAAAACAGGTCATAAAGCTGAAGGAACCCTGTGTGAAGTGCGTGGACATGGTCATCCAAGAGCTGATTAACACCGTGCGCCAGTGCTCCAACAAGGTATGTGGTCGGTGTTGTAGAGCAACGGTTCATTTTGAATGTTTGAAGTAGAGGGATGAATGGGTTTTAAGTGCTGAAAATGGCATGTTGAAAAATTGGAATTTGAAAAAAAAAAAGGTTTGAGTAAAGGTTCTATATTGTTTCGAAAATAGCTTATATAGCATATATTTTTAGCAGCAAAGTTGAAAGGGGGGAGAAAAGGCAGAATCGTAATTCTTTAAAATGGACCAATGAAAGAGCTGCATGTTGTGTTACCAGCTGGACTGCTTTCCGATGCTACGAGAGGAAACGGAACGAATCGTGACATCTCACATCAGAGACAGAGAGAGTCGAGCTAAGGACCAGGTATCTATCTGTCTATCTGTCTGTCTTTCTGTCTGTCTTTCTGTCTGTCTTTCTGTCTGTCTGTCTGTCTGTCTTTCTGTCTTTCTGTCTGTCTTTCTGTCTGTCTGTCTGTCTGTCTTTCTGTCTTTCTGTCTGTCTTTCTGTCTGTCTGTCTGTCTGTCTTTCTGTCTTTCTGTCTGTCTTTCTGTCTGTCTGTCTGTCTGTCTGTCCATCCGTCTGTCCGTCTGTCCGTCCGTCTGTCTATCTATCTATCTATCTATCTGGCTAGCTGTCTAACTGTGTATCTAGCTAGCTAGCTAGACAGCTATAAAAAGCTACACATAGATATCACTTTCCTTCTGCGAATTTACTTAAAACATGTGTATTTAGCCTCATTGACATTTAGCCTTTGGTCCAGTAAACTGATGTCTGGAGGCAAAGCTAACAGTTAACATACCGTCTAATATTATAAACTTCAAGGAATAATTACATATTACTAAATCATTTTTAAATTTAGTGAGTGTGGCTTACATTCAGGTGCGCTCAATAGTCCGGAAATTACAGTCTCAGTCACTAGCGATGCTAACAACGAGATGTAAGTGGAGTTTTACTATATAACAACATGACCCTGGGTTTGTGTTGTGTTGTTCCAGGTTCTTCTCTTAATTGACATCCAGCTTTCTTACATCAACACTAACCACGAGGACTTCATCGGCTTTGCTAAGTAAATGCTCTCATCTATTAGCTTCATGATGACGATTAATGAACATTTTCCTGGCCCTCCCCACTGTATTAACGTTGTCTTCCCACGTTATGCTCTTGCATCTTGGCCTCTCATCTCCGCTCGCTGTCCTGTCTCCACAGTGCTCAGCAGAGGACCAGCCAGTCCAATAAGAGCCAGAGTTCGGCGGGAAATCAGGTGATTATGTGTGTGACACACCACTGGAGTGACTCCACTGCAGTTGAGGTTCAAGCTAGGGATGGCTCGATCCGATACCTGATCGGTATCGGTGTGATATTGGTCAGAATTTCAGGATCGAACATCGGGAAAAAAAATACCTGATCGGTATCGGTGTGATATTGATCAAAATTCCAGGATCGAACATCGAAAAAAGCAACAACTATAGCCCCGTCGGATCCGATACCAAAACCAAAATGCTCAACTTAACTTTACGCGACACGCCGTACACAGGGACGCTAGCACCTCAACGACAGCAGACTGCGGTTTGCTAGTGAAGAATAGAAGGTATCGGATTGAGATCTGCCGATACTCCAAGTTGCAGTAACGGTATTGGACATGAGAAACGAGTATCGAGCCTTCTCTAGTTTAAACTGTCTTATAATTGAACGCTCACTTTGAATTATAGACGCCACCTAGCAATTCTGGAAGAACCAAATATGACATATTGACTCGCGGGCCATGATTGGTCCTAAATTTGAACAGAAGGGATCTATAGGAACAGAGAGATGGAGCGTTCGTGTGAACTAAGAGAAATGACATGTAAAACGCATAAAGGCTAAGATGCTAAAATGCTTTTAGCATTTTTGGCGCCATCTATTGGGGAAATGTAGGTATTGCAGGGAAAAGGCAGTAAGTATAATGTATAATATAAATAATTTGGAAAAGTTTGGCGGGCCGGGTTAAAAAAAACTGAATGGGCTGCATGTGGGCCCCGGGCCTTAGTTTGCCCATGCCTGATATGGACAGATGATGAAGTTGAGGGAAACCAAGTTGACCAAAAGAAAATAACTAGAGTTTAAAAGCAAGAGCAGAATTAGCATGTGTCACAACATAAGGGCCGTGGGCCACCTGTAGCCCGCAAGGTCATTTTATGTGGTCCACAGGAGCTTAAAAATTTTTTAAAAAAATATTACACAAAGCAGTGTACAATACTTAATAATCAATTGCAGAAACATGTATTAATATGTTACGGAGTAGTTACAGCTAGAGAGTCGAACAGTTACAACTGGTCTTTTAAGAGCAACTGTATTGCTGGTTTGGCGCCCCCTTCCCTTGGTGAAAATGAGTGTTGACACCCCTGCAGTAGAGGGTCAAAGGTGTGCGTTCAGCTGCTTTGCACATTTGTTGTTGTTGTTTTTTTTTGGGGGGTCAGTTTTCACATGAAATTGTAACATTTCCTGGACCACGTATTTTTTATTTATCCAGTTTTACTTTAATCATTACTGGTGATATTGTGAATCTCAGCTTCCCCTCCCACCTACCGACATCCGCGGGTGAGTATCGTTGCTTGTACCTGCAATACCTCTGTCTGCCTTTGTGTGGCGCTCCACAGCACCACCTGGGAAAACCATTTGTCATTTTCCTTACCTTTCTCCCGAGACTGGTCAGGAGATGACAAACGCGGGTGCGAGAGCTTTGAGTTTGTGTTTTCTAAAAAAAACCCTCCTGCGTTACTCCCCGTTGCAGGCCTCCTCTCCTCCTGCCAAAGGCCTGATTGTGAGATTTTTACCATTTCTTTAACCGTTCTAACACCCTAACCCCCCCACTCCTGCGCACAACGAAGAACGCCGACAAATGGCCTGAATCTGTTTTTAACAAAGACGACACGCAACGACTCATGCATGTGGCGAACACGCGGTCCAATGCTTGGCTGTGAATAACACGGTGACACGCCTAACCCTTTCCGATTTGTGGGGAAAAAAAAAAAATGTATTCACGTTTCACCAACTTTGATTGTTTCCGAGCTAAAATGTATTCACGTTTCACCAACTTTGATCGTTTCCGAGCTAGGTGTGTGTGTGTGTGTGTGTGTCTTTAACACGCTGTTAGCCTGCCGCTTCTTTTCCCCTGGGCGAGATTGTTTTTTTTGTGTTTTATGCCTGTCCGAAGTCAGGGTTTTTATAACGACCCCCCCCCTCTCTCCTCGTCCACAGGTCATCCGTAAAGGTTGGCTGACCATCAACAACATCAGCATCATGAAGGGCGGAGCCAAGGAGTACTGGTTTGTGCTGACTGCCGAGAGCCTCTCCTGGTTCAAGGATGACGAGGTGAGTCCGGAGAAACGCTGATTTTTTTTTTTTTTTATCGCGTGAATCGCTCTTCAAACGCGGTGGCGATTTTCCATCCACGCGATTTCATTTAGCACACCTGCGCCTATGCTTAGTGGCGCCTCCAGCCTGTGAGTTACAACCATGTACTAAATGGCGCCCCCCGGTGGTACTCTGTGCGGGTTGCAAAGACTCACGTTGTACATTTCTTCGCTCAGTTATTTTTTATTATAATTATATTTATTTGTTTACTTTATTTTAGTGCTTTCGTAGTGTAGCGGGTTAGCAGGCCTGACCCCCCTCGCAAGCATTTCTGGAGGAACCACATCATCCTAATGGCGCCTGCCATGTGGCAGCGTTGTGAGCTGCAACCATGTGCTTGATGGCGCCTCCGGTGGCAAGCTGTGTCAGTTGCAAAGACCCGTACTGTAAATTATTCTCAATTATTTTAGTGTTAATTTTTAATTTATTATTATTATTATTATTATTATTATTGTTATTATCATTATTATTATTATTATTATTATTTGGTTACTAATCTGAAGGCTAGGGATTTTTTAAAGATCTTCACCAGCCCTTCAGTATTGTTTTTTATCAAATATCATTACCTTTGGTAACTTTATCCTATAAAATGCACCATCCTCTGAATTCAACAATTAATTTCAACAATATCAATACTGCAGGACAAACAGTCAGTCAAAAACACTGTGTTGCTAAAGTCAAAGTTTTTCAGATGTGTTTGTAGCCAAACTAGAATTTCTAGTGTTTATTTTGTTTTTCAGGAAGTAAAGCAACTTGTTTGGAAAAACCTCAAGACAAAAAGTGGTCCCATTTAGAGGAATGCAGCTGTGGTTGTATTTTCTTCCTTTGAGATGTTCATTGTCAGTCATGACACAATGCAATCATCAATGTTGGAAAAGCAGCCACACAGAGCTTCACAATGTAACATGGTCCAGTCATGTCCTGCATATGACTAAGCCCTTGAAGAAGTTTCTTAAACAGGAGCGTGATTGTTGAGAATATAGAACAAATCACAAATGTTTGTCATGACACTGACCAGACTTTTACTAAACTACCAACTGTAGCTATAAAAAAAATAGAAAATAAAATAGAATAAAAATAAACTAGAAAGTGCACTTTTTGTATTGCCTCTCCACAGTAACAACTCAAACATTATTGCAATCAAATCAAATACAAAAACCAGAACAGTACAGCAGGTTTGCACTCTTTGAAAGAATTATTAAAACACTGTCAGTGGATCTGGTCCCTCCATCTCTGCTCAGCTTTTATATTCATTGTATTTAGTTGTTCCCACTAAAAATAGATGTCAGTGTCATTTACTGTTTCTGCTGCCCTCAGAGATCCCTTTGTACTTTCAAAGCTCTTTCTGCCACTACATTTGCTTTTAGGCAGTGAATTTACCCAACAAAGTCCATTATTGCAGTATTCATACGTTATTTTGAGACTCCATCATTGGACATGCAATTGTATTATTATTTATTATTTACATTATCACTTAATTCTCACAGAGGACGTCCGTATACACGCCAGGGGTCCAGTGGTAGCTGCAGCAACGTTCGACCTCGTCCGTCCTGCTGGCGTTTGTTTTCGCTGGGCTGTTGTCTATCTGCCTGTCTGTGCCTGCTGTACAGTTTGGAGGATATTCTGCACAGCAAGTGTAGATAGGCAGACACACTGCAGCTCCGTCAGCTTACTGTCGCCGCTGCTACTGGACCTTGGTTCGAATCACCGCTTGTCATTTTCTCCTGGTGGATTTTCCCAAAGTTTCCTCTTCTACCGCTGAGCTAAGTCAATTTGGACCATTCCCATCTTTTTTCATTCAACGTTCATTTTGTTTTAACTCGCAGACACCCCTAAAAATACAACGCAATCAAATTCCCTCCTCCGCCGCTGCCGCCGCCGCCGGTTTCCCCGGCATGTCATTTCCACCGTCCGTGTGGTGATGGAGGAAATTATAGACTCCGCTGGCTTTGCTTTGTGTATCTGTTTTACACTCCGTGAACTTGAGTCACACACACACACACGCACGCACATTTGCACGCCTACCTCCTCCGGCCCTCTCTCTCTCTCTCTCTCTCTCTCTCTCTCTCTCTCTCTGGTGTGTTTGGCAGTTACTTTGGAAAGCTTTGCATTCTTGGCAATGGAGAATCCCAATAATTCAATCTCGAACACTGCTCTTTGCGACGTTTTCATGTCCAGAAACCCCTTTTATTTGGATATTATCAGCTCTCCAGAACTCGTCATCCTTAGTCCCAATAAAAATCCAACCCGGCTCGCTCTCTCTGAAGACACCGGTCGGGGACCCCCCCCCCCCCCCCCCCCCCCGTCTCCCTTCTTTTTTTTTTTTTTTTTTTTTTTACATTTCCCCCACCGTCTCGCGCCATCTGCAGAACATGTTTTCCTTCGACTGTCCTCATGAAGTCATTCGACACCGTGGCACATTATTATGTCCTCCGCCTTAAGTCTCTTTTTTTTTAGAGGGGAGGGCGGGGAGGGGGGGGGGAAGGGGCCACCACCTTGCAATAACT
>NC_024326.1:5183131-5183990 GCF_000523025.1 Cynoglossus semilaevis
TAAAAAAAAAAAAAAAAAAAGATCTCAGGTTTTACTACCGTGTCACTTTCAAAGCTTAAACGTTCGCCGACTCTTCCACTTACTGTTTCCGTCGCGGCGTCAGCGAGGCTGTCAAATCGGCTGTTAGTGTGGAGAAGGTGATTTGTGTTTATTCCCGAAGCGAGTGTTAGAATGCACTGCGGGACAATCAGACACACTTGAAGGAATCAAATACACACATGTCAACTGACTCTGACAGAAGGACAAGGGGTGAAGAGCAAGGAACTAGTAAGAGAGAGAAAAAAACAAACAAAAAAAAATCTCGGAGACCAGGGAACGCCAACGGAGACAGACGGACAGACTGACAGAGGAGGCGACCGTGCCCAGTCTAACCAATGTGCAGACTACTGTACACCAGTATGACAATGAACAGGTAGTCTGAACACTGGGTGGACGGAGACGGGAGTTTGCAGTCGGGGCCTTGTGCGGCGCATCCCAGATGCTCGGCTGTGCCCTCCCTCGGCCCGTTTCCATTTTGACAGAAGAAAAAAAAAAGAAAACCCTTTTGAAAACGTGCCTCATCGTCTCATCCTTCTGATACTTTCTCTCTCTCCCTCCCCCTCCCCCCGCGATTCTTAAAAGGTGCGTATCCCGGCTGGTTTATTTATATATTTTTGTTGTTGTTGTGATGGATGGTCTGGAGGGTCTGGAGGTTCCTCTCGTGGTCCGTTTCGGTCGCGCCAGTCGCGAAAAGTATCCAGGCCTTGACGTGGCACATTCGCTCAGACGACCGGGACAGACTGGCTTCACGTTTAGGGAGGGGATGTTACAAAAAAGAGGGAACGAGAGAGAGAGAGAGAGAGAGCGAGAGTGAGAGAGG
>NC_024326.1:5184194-5188373 GCF_000523025.1 Cynoglossus semilaevis
CTTTTTCGAACTCCTTCCTCCTCCTCCTCCTCCTCCCCCGTTTCCCCCCCCCTCCTCCTCCTCCTTCTCCTTCAGTTGTCGTCCCTCTTCCCTCCTTCCCCGCTTCTCTGTGTGCTGCTAAGCACTACCAGATGTTGAGTTTTAACGCCAGGCTGTCATTTAATCTCCCTCTCTCTCTCTCTCTCTCACCTCCCTCTCTCTCCCCCCCCCCCCCCCCTCTTCCAAAAAAATCAGGCAGGAAGTGGGCCCCTCTGGAATGGAAAGAAAAAATATTGAAAAAATATTGAGGGGGAGGGATAAAAGAAAGAAGGAATGGAAGTAAGGAAAGGACTAGTACGAAGTTTCTTCAACCCTAATAAAAAAAAAAAAAAAAACGTCTTTTTTTTTACCGCAGAACGTGCCGTTAACTCTGGGATGATAAACTTTTGTATTTGATCAGCCGAGGGGTCGGGGGTCGGGGGTCGGGGAGGTGTAGGGCTCGATCCCCGTCGCTTTATTTAATTTGCACTTCCCTGTTTTCACAACAGCCAGAGAATTTCCTTAGGTTGAAACTTCCAGGTCTACCCTGGCAAAAACACACACATGACGAACGACTACATCTTGACCGACGCTGTAATGAGTTCCACATGTGCTCTGCCCCCCCCCCCTCTTCCCACTCTCGTTTCTCCCCCAATTCCTCCTGCCTCCCGTCATCCCTCACACTGCGTACCCCACCATTTCCCACCCCATTTTTTTTCCGATCCTGATTTCACCTTTTTACGCTGTAAACGAAAACCGAAATATCTCCTTTTTTTTGTTTTTTTAACAGGAGAAAGAGAAGAAGTACATGCTCCCCCTGGACAACCTGAAGGTCCGAGATGTGGAGAAGAGCTTCATGTCCAGCAAGCATATATTCTGCATTTTCAACACGGAGTCCAGGTCAGCCGTAAGGCCGCGACGCTTGTGCATATTCATACTGTTTACCCATGTAGCCGCAAACAGCAAAAAAAAGCGTGAGTTGTTTACCCATGTAGCCGCAAACAGCAAAGAACAAAAAAAAAATATTTAGTAATAAAATTACATTAGTTCCAAGTCTATTAGCGTGAGTCGAGTTATCCAGTTGTTCAGTTTGAAATTTGAGTCCACATTTAAATTAAAAAAAAAAAAAAAACACCCAACAATTATTCTCTTCAATGGATATCACATTAAATCAGTAGGGGGCGCAGTGAGGTGCCAGAGTGGGCGTGAGGGCCTCCCAGTAGAATATAGCACGCTGGACATAAGTGTACCACTGCTGTAATGCTTGGATGATAACAAGCCTCCAGTCACTAGGTGGCAGCAACTCATACAGTTGGTTTGTACAGATAAAAAATATACATAGTATATTATAGTATAGTATTTCAATTTGCGGGAGACTTTCCCAAATTGTATCATTTATTCATATTATCACTATACTTCTGCCTGTTTTTCCCCCTGCAATACCCACATTTCCCCAATAGAGGGTGTGGAAAATGATAAAACGCATTTTAGCATGTTAGCCTTTATGCGCGACTTTTACATGTCATTTACTGGATCTGGTAATTGGTCTGGATGCGATTCAAGAATGTGGACCACTCCATGACTCAAAGACACTCTTCCATATTGTCCTCTTGTGTCCACGGTATCTAGGAATGTGTACAAGGACAATCGTACCCTGGAGTTGGCCTGTGACACTCAGGACGATGTGGACAGCTGGAAGTCGTCTCTGCTCCGCGCTGGTGTCTATCCTGAGAAGACCATCACAGTTAGCGCTTTTTTTTTTTTTTTTTTTTAAATTAATCTCTCAGTGACCATACGGTGCGTTAAATTACAATTTCTGTGATTTTCTGTGATACTTTAAATCCTCTTTTTACAGGTTGAGAGCGAGACCACGTCCTCGGCGGACAACTTCTCCATGGATCCCCAGCTGGAACGTAAGGTGGAGACCATTCGTAACCTGGTGGACTCCTACATGGCTATCGTCAACAAGTGCATCCGAGACCTGATGCCCAAAACCATCATGCACCTCATGATCAACAACGTAAGAAATCTATGATGCCCAAAACCATCATGCACCTCATGATCAACAACGTAAGAAAACGATTTCGGCTTTGTCGACAGATCTAGATTGAGTCGATCGTGGCCTCCCAAGTCGCTGGTTGAATTCCCCCCCGCTTCCCGCCAACAGGTGAAGGACTTCATCAACGCCGAGCTCTTGGCACATCTGTACTCCGCGGGCGATCAAAACGCCCTGATGGACGAGTCGCAGGAGCAGGCCCAGAGGAGGGACGAGGTCCTGCGGACGCACCAGGCTCTCAAGGAGGCTCTGGCCATCATCGGCGATATCTCCACCTCCACCTTCACCGTTCCTCTGCCTCCCCCGGTGGACACGTCCTGGGTAGGAGGAGCCGGCGGGCGCAGGTAAATTAACAACTGAGAACACCGGGATTTGGCCCGCTGCTTCGCTGCTTCCTGTTGTTTTCCCCCAATCACTTCCGTTCAATGTCTCCCCTCTAGATCTCCTCCGCCCAGTCCCACTGCCCCGAGGAGGATGTCATCGGGACAGCGCCCAGCTCCGCGGGGGGCCCCGCCACCACCAAATCGCCCAGGACCCCTGGGGCCTTTTAATAACACGGCCGAAAGCCCTCAGGCTCCGAGTCGTCCGAACAGGGCTCCACCTAGCATCCCCAGGTAAGAACTTGCTCGTATTATCGGAATACTCGAGACGCTCGTGTCGAATTGCATTACTGTATGTTTTAAATTGCAATTTCCAAAAATTTTTTTTTATAACAACGCAGCCGGCGACCTCCTCCGTCTCCCACACGACAAGCTCCGCCCTAATCACCGGAGGAGGATGCGTCGCCGTCGCCGTCCCCTCTCTCCTTCGCCTCCTGCCGCCCGCCTCGCCCTCTTTTCTCTCTAGCCGTGGCTCTGCTGACCTGCTGTCTTTTTAGTGCGCACACCCGGGTCTTTGACCTCTCCGACCCCTCAGTTTTTTTCCGCCGAGGTCATGCTACTCATATATCTACTGTATGTACAGTATGGTACTCGTCTTGTGGTATATATATATATATATCTATGTATACGTGCGCTTGTTGCTTGCCTATGGTCCAGGTTTGCTTCACAGATCAAATGGCCATTAGTTACTGGGACCACCTCACCTCACACCCCCCCCCCTCATTCGCTGCTTCTACATGACAACGCCCTCAGCGGTCGTACTGCCCGACTCATTCCAAACAAAAAATGCAGCATGGCACACGAGCTGCTTTAATTGCATGGGGATGTGTGTGTGTGTGTGTGTGGTGTGTGCGCGCGGGCGCGAGGTGTTTATGAGTAAGGACATTCCTATACTGTACGTAGGCTGGAATTAATTTATTGTCTTCTATCTCACCCCCCCCGACAGTGTTAAATATCAACTCAGAAATTGTAACTTATTTTTCGTGCGTGTTCGTGTGAAAGTACTTTTGTGCGTCAGGGTGTGTGGGTACACGTGTGTGCATGTGCTGTCTGTCTGCATGTTTGTTGGGTTTTTTTGTTTTTTGTTTTTTTTTTTAGTTGTGTATCTTTCCATGGTCAGAGCTCTATATGATGAAATATGAAAAAAAAAAGCCGCTCTATATGATGAAATATTAAAAAAAACAAAAAAAACAAAACCCCAACAAAACCCTAACCCTAAACAAAACCCAAAACCTCTACCGTTAGTGTTTGAATTTTTGTAAGTTGTTCCTGTGTTGTAGTACTAGCCATAAGCACTCGGGCAAAGGACCCGAGGAGCACCTTCAGTATTCTCTAGCCTCCGTAACACATTTCACCTCGTCATAGATGTCCAACTCTGCTGCCTGTGTCTCAGTGGTCAAATCCAGACCCATGCAGCCTTATGCTCTGACATGGACGTTGACCGCTAAGATGGATCTTGTCTTCTTGGATTTTTGACGTGGTGTGGCAAATCACCATCGTGTTTCCATCTAGCTTTTTTTCTCAGGTCTCAAACACCCGACACTGCCCGCCTCCCAATCGCCATGTTTTCCATCCGCACTTCTCCTTTATTCCTCAACTAAATAAAGAAAAAACAAAACATAAAAGATCAGACAGTCAGCCAGCATGTGCATCTGAGTGTAAGGTGTTGTCAGTGTTCAAGTACTTCTCCGTCAGGTTGTTATCGTGTACGTGGACTCAAACTGT
>NC_024326.1:5188401-5193629 GCF_000523025.1 Cynoglossus semilaevis
ATACTGTACCTGTGGATCACTAAAAACACCATCAAAGACCCGGCGCTTTGATCGTCCGTAGGCCGTATTCATCAAAGGCATTCTCTCTTTTCTGTAGACTGCCTTAATGGCAGCAATAACAAATCTATATTGCCAAAGTTGAGTGTTAGAAAACAAAATGCAGAATTGAGAAGAGGCTGTTTCAGGATAGTATTGTTTCACAGAGGTCATAATGTTACAGTGGGAGAAAGGCATCAGGGGGTTATTTTCTGTGTCTCTGTATCGTTCCTCAATAAACTTCTTCCTCAACACGTCACCTGATTTGTGGTAGTGATAGAAAATGCAATTTGCATTGCAGGAAAAAAAACCAAACAAACAAAAAAAAACGACCAGACATCCTATTTCATAATCTCACAAGTAGCTGCATATTTATTTTTTCTAAATGTTGTATTAATTGTGCATGGTATATTTCAGATTTATTCAATTGAAAATGTAAATGTTAAAAATATGAATTTTCCCCGCGTACCACTAGAGGGCGCTCGCGTACCAGTTTGAGAACCACTGCTCTCTCTATCCATCCATCCGTCTGTCTAGCTTCAAAATATCATCAACATATTTCTCTCTGAATGGTGTGTCTGCATCCACGAGTGTCTTGCATGCTGGGAAATGGCAAAGGTTTGTCTGAGAGAGTTGGGCTTTCCATAACACAAGTTTTGTGGAGAATGCTCTCACGTTGTCATAGGCAGCGCTGCCCCTGGCGTCATTTCCGGTTTGTGACGGAGCGTCCTTTAACCGGGAGAGCGCTTCCCGCTCTCGAGCCAGAGCAAGAGACGCTTCTACCTGTAACAGCAGCGTACACGATAAACAACCCGGTAACAGTCGCCGTTCTTTTTGCGCTTCATCATGACATTCGTGGTAGAAAGTACGATAGAGGGCAAGAGCAAAGGCGACTGCTGTCTGGCTGTTCATTACACGTCGTGCTGTTGTTGTAAGCGTGAAGTGCACGAAGCTGGTGTAGCCTAGCCTAGCCTAGCCCCGACAAGGGACGGCGCGCGGGAGCTTGCTGATTGGCTCTTCGGAAGCCCACTTTCTCCGCGGGCCACACTGATATTATACCTTCATTTTAAGGTGAGGGGCCACAAAATATTGTACTGCGGGCCGCACTTGGCCCCCGGGCCGCGAGTCTGAGACCCCTGCCTTATATGCAGTTTCGAAAGGTGTTAAGAAACTCATTAAATGGCGTATCCTAGTGGTAAAAACACAACTGCGCATTTTGAGTATTGTTTGAGCTATGGCCCATTCGTTGCATTTTTTATTTTTATTTTTAACATGTATCATTTTTGTAATCGTAATACGAAATGATACCATGTCCTCTGGCAACACAGATTTTTAAGGACATTTTTTCATTTAACAGTGTATTTCTGTCGCGTATTTTAATATAGTAGCAAATGATGAATATCAATATTTTGCCTTTGATTTCTGTGCACAGATGAAAGGCTGATAAAGGTAGGTTTTTATGAATAGTTGTGTGCATATTCCTTTGCGAAAGAGCATTTCTTAGTCCAATAATTCCTAAGAAGTAAGAAATTAATAATAAAATATTTTATTAAAGGACAACAACAAAACGACAACTGAAATGTATGCACTTAAAACTACTGCCGTGAAACAGTATTTTTGGTATTTATTTTTTTAATTATGTTCAGGCTGTCTTATAATTTGACTGTCTGTGTAAGTTTTAAATTAATTGAATTAAATTCAATTGTTTAATTTTAAAAATCACGTAATCCGGGGTGACCATAGCGGATAAAGCAAGCACTTCCGGCACACGCTCTGTTGATTTAAAATACGTAATATCCGTTTCGAATTGTGATTGGTCATTTAATCGCGTCACCCGTGGTGGTCTTTCTGATTGGTCAGCCGGACCCTGAAGTCACATTTGCGATATCAGGACAGCAGTTAGCATCACAAGGCAGAGCGGCTATTAGCTTTAGGGAGTTTAACGGGAAACGTCGGCTAGTTTTGTGGCGTTCACAGTTACACCTGAGGAAACCGCTACTCGAAAAAGGTTACGACGTATAAAAAGTACGACAAGGATGTCTGTTCCGACAGGACAGGGATGAAGATGACACCACAGTTATGGCGAATTCTATCGGTGTGGATCTGTATAGCTGCAGTCAACTGGTAAGTTGGGTAAACACGCTATATATCAATGTCGTCTGGGTGTTTTGTGAAATACACTGTACCTTTTAACATGAGTCCTTTTTCAATTGACGGTGGTTGAAGGTTAACATGTTTAACGCAATGGCAAACTTGCCGTTCCCACAGTTGTGATGTGGCACCTGGCTGACACATGACTTATCAGTGTTAAGATTAGAGCTTAGCACTGTCACAGCAAACAAGCTCAGGTTCAACTCTTCTGCCGTCTTTGTGATAAAAAATTTAAAAAAAAAAAGCTTTTGCCAGCCTTATTTTCTCAAAAGAAGACGGGTTAAATGTACATACAAACAATTAGTAGGGACGTTAGCTTTAACAATAGGAAAATTAACGAAAGTCAATAATGGTTTCACAAAAACGACGCAAGACAACATATCGATACTTAAATAAAATGTGATATATATAGTGTATATCACATTATATATATATATATATATAAATATATATATATATATATATATATATATCACATATATTTAAGTATTGATATGTTGTCTTGCGTCGTTTTTGTGAAACCATTATTGAGTTTCGTTAATTTTCCTATTGTTAACGCTAAACAAATATATATATATATATATAATTATTATATTTAAAATAAACATACATTTACCTACTCCTATTCCTATACCTATCCCCAAGAGGAAATACAGCTTTGGACAGTGACTAAAAATAACACAAGACTTTCAGAAATAAGTGTAAATCAAAAAATCCCAATGTATTAAATTGTATTGTTTTTATGATGATCAGTCACTGAAAGCCCATCTAGTACAATAGTTTTGTTATGTTTTGTCGAATATTATCTTCTTTAAACACCCCCTGTGATGTAGGTGGTATGCACATGTCAAATAGTGTTGTCCATGCTTTGAATGTAGCCTCAAATGTTATTGAAAAACATGTTTTGTTATAACAAAACTGTTCATATGACCGCCATACCTCACTGACACCAGACTCCCATGACCTATATACAGCGTAGGAGAAAGCTAATGTTAGCTGACGATGTGACAGGATTAAAAAGACCTTTCACGTTCAGCTCTCTCAGAGGCTTGCTGCATGGTGTTGGTGTGTAACTGAGCTCAGCAGAGGCAGCGGAGGACGATTACGCTGCTTGATTATAGGTTAAGGCCACGATGTTACAGGATAGGCTACCACCACTACTACTCAGGATAAAGAGAAATGTAGAAAATGCTCTATTCCGGGATTAAAATCTATATGGCCGACAGACCTGATCCCTTCATTTTAAGTGACCATCACACTGTTAACGTTGCCTGTTTCCTGTTTAGGTTCACTTAGCTTGTGTATTTCCAGAATGGCAAATACACAAGCCATATTAGCATGTTTCCATGGTGCAAAACCACAAGGAGCTTATTTGTTTATTTTGTTAGTTGTCAGAATGCCAGCTTTGCGAAAGGCGTTGTACAGTACACCCTTTCTGCTCCCTTACTGCTCTCTAAAATGGTCCATGACCAAATACTGGATTATAGCGATTAATTTGCAGAGTCCCTGGACTGTGGAAATCCCATTTATTATTTCAGCAGTGTTGTTAGTTTCTGCAGTGAATCCCTCTCACCCTGGGCAAGGTTTTCAACTGTTGTTTTTTTTTTCTTGAAAACCAAGGTCCAAAAACATGGCCTTGTTTTTTTTTTCTTGAAAACCAAGGTCCAAAAACGCGGCCCGTTCAGCTTTTGAATCCTGCCCGCCAAACATTCCCAAACTATATAATTGATTTATATTATCATTATACTGTTCTTCTGCCTTTTCTGCCTGCAATACCCACGTTTTCCCAATAGAGGGCGTAGAAAATGATTTTAACATTTTAACATTTTAGCCTTTATGCATGACTTTTATATGTCATTTATCTTAGTTCACGCTCCTGACCCCGCCCCCCTTGTTATATCTTAGTTCACGCTCCTGACCCCGCCGCCCCCCTGTTAAATTTTAGGACAGTTGTGGTCCGCGAGTCAAAGGTTTGTCCACGCCTGCATTAGCGGAATGGCGCTCCTAAACAGGAATTAGTTTTTTTTTATCATTTTTATAATTGGTTTATCATCGTAACCTTTGTACTGGTACTGCCTTACGCAGCAGCAGGGTATTAAAATTAAAAATGCTAGTTGTGATTTTTGATACGCTCATACACAACGGGTTGTTTTCTACTTTTGCTAGCAATATCTTTCCACACTCAAAATATACGTGTACGTACACACATTATACGTTTCAGATCAGAAAGAAATTCTAGTTTGAAGCTTCTACATTCTGTTTGAGCAATATGGAAATTAGGAGCGTGTTTGTGTGCGATAAGAGATAAACTGTGCTTATCTGTGTTATGTGCACCCAGGGATTACATTATGCTGCAACTGTACCTGGATTAATTAAGTAATGCCCTCTTGCTTTCAAATATACACAACACATCTAGAAAATAAATTGAAATAAACTGAAATAATTTAATTTTTTTAATGAAAACAAGAGTACATAACAGTCCTCGGTTTTGAGTTAGAAAATTGTGAGTCAACCGAAACTATAAGATCATCACATTTCGTTGCATTTACAATTTGTGACATAATTGTGACATTAATTGGTTTTTATTCTTTTAATGTAGGCACAACCTTAAAATGAAATTGTCTTTTTTTTCCCCCTCAATCCTTTAGGTACTTTAGCTGTTATGTTGCTGGCAATGGTTTGCACCAAGAGGCCCGGACGTCTGCCGTCTCCTCACAGGACTTCAGTTTGGAGGAGGTGTCAGGGGAGGACACCCCACATCACAAGGTATCCTCACATTACAACCCTCCTAACAGCATAAATATTTACCCCATTTTCTAGCCTGGTGTTTCACTCGCTGTACAAATATTATTATATTAGGAAAAGTATTTAGGAAATGTCTAAACTACCTTCAAAGAAACTTTTAAAAAATGACAGCCAATGCATAAAACAACTCTTTTTTTCCTCCCCTATTCTTATTACCTAGGTTGACGACAGCTTGGTTTTACCAATCCAGCCCTTGCCTGGTCAAGAGCTGCCGTTAGAGGACAATCAGCCGAAGG
>NC_024326.1:5195736-5208509 GCF_000523025.1 Cynoglossus semilaevis
TTTTCCGGACCCCCAAAAAAAAAAAAAAAAAAAATTGTACAGAGACATATTTTGTTTTCTAACTCGTTTATTTCACACATTTTAAATTGTATTGTTTTTTACGTACCTTGAACTTTTCCATTTTATGCTAACATAGCCAACTTTGAGACTACTGTTGCCCCGAGCAGATCGAACGGGTGACGGGCAAAAACGCGAGCGAGAATTTAAAATAACAATAAACATTTACAGCAGTGTTTCCCAAACCTTTTTTTTCTGGGGACCCGTATTTTAAAAGTTGCAAACCCTCGCGACCCGAGTCAATAGACAATATTCGTAAACTCCTGGGAAACATAATGCGACGCGACCCAAAAAAAAATACACTGTGCCCCCATAGGGGCCTCACCCCCCATTTTGGGAACCTCTAAACAAAGACAAGTCTGTATATGTCGATCTTTCTTCTCAAGGTGAAATAGATTATGAAACCCCAACCTTTACAATTCCTCACCTTGCGTCCCCAGATACCCAACAAACAAATGGCTAAAGCTGGGAACGTTTCACGCCAGGGACGAACGCACCGTCCAGAGCTTCCCATTGGACGAACATCTATACGCCAAATATGTGAAGGTTGGGAAGTTTTTCAATTTTTTTTTTCCTAATGACTTTGCCGTCAAATTCATTCTAAAAAAATTAACTAAATTGAGAATAAATACAGTTTGTTCTTATTCTGGATGCATGTATAAATATTCTTTAATTCTTCTCTCCTTTCTCCATGTTTCTTGCTTCAGATGTTCACCAAGTACATAAAGGTTAGCCTGCATTTCTGGTAGAGGTTTGTTCTTGAGTGAGCTGAATAGCAAACAAGGGAAATGTCAGTGATGTGTGTGTGTGTGTGTGACTATGTTTGAACAAATAAATTGGTCATGCTGCATAACTAATTTATTTAAATATATCTACTAATTTGATATATTATTCCATTGGGTGATGTCCCATTAATATCCAATACATTTATTGGATCACAACTGCATTGAAATGGACTAACCTCCTTTCAGTCTGTTTTTCCTATTAACACGTTGTCTTCCAAATGTGCAAATATCAGCTTTTGCTGTGTGTCCATAACTAGTCCACTGCTGCTGTTGTGGTGTATTTTTGTTGCTTTAGGAGCCGCCGTAGTGTATCTCAACATTTGATCTGTTTTCAGGTGGAGTTGCTGTCGCACTTCGGCTCGGAACATTTCTGTCCCCTCAGTCTAATCAGGTAAAGACACTATGCCTCATTCTCACAGCCTTTGAATATATACGTGTGTGTATATATATGTATATGTATATATATGTATGTGTGTGTATATATATGTACATATATATATATATATATTCATATATATTCACATGTTTAAAAAATATATATTCATATATACATATGTATTTATATATTTTTTAAATTTTTATATATATATTTTTTTATCCAAAAAGTAAATCAAAATAAAAATCTCGTCAGTGTTCGTCTGTGTGTGTATGTAAGGGGTTCAGAAAAAACATTTAATCATAATTTATCACGAATACTCCATGAATTAATCCAGGTAAATCATCATCATTATGTCATCATTTACCGTATAATTACTATATTAATATTTGAAAATGATGGTTTTTCATAAAAATCTAAGCACTCACAAACAGATTTTTTCAAAATAATATTTATGTACTTTCAATACCAGGGTGTTCGGTACGAGTATGGTTGAAGAATACGAGGAGATAACTTATCCCTCAGAGAGGCCCGATGATCAGGACGATGAACTGGGTAAGAAAGTCGAACTTCTCCTCGTTGTTTAGTCTTTTATCTCTGTCCATTTTTTTTTTTAAATCATTTGAATGCTTGATAAACCTCTGACAGACTATCCCGGTTGTGTGCCTGGTGAGGTCAAATCATCCAAAAATCTGATTGGATCAGCAAAAGGTGACGCCCGACTGACATTAACTTCTACCATACAGTCAGGACACGGATCGTTTTTTTTTTTTATTAACTCTTCGTCCTCTTCGTGTTCCATTCATTTCTCTAGATGTCATTTTGAACATGGTCAACATTGCTGCCAATGTTCTTGGCGGAGGTCCTGACATGCAAGGTACGAGCTGGTTGTTGACCGTGTGACATAAATTGTGATTAGTAAAAAAAAAATAAAAAAAATAGTTGTGTCAATTTTTCTTTTCATTTCGACTTTTTTTTTTATTTATTAGCCAATGGTTCATCCCACGGAGAAAACTTGTCTGAGCCGTCAGTTAAACTTGAAACAGTGACCCCAACAGCCACTACAGATATTACCTCAGCGTAAGTGTCGGCCATCGCCGTTAAAAAAAAATCACTATAGGTGTATGCTTTATGTCATTTATTTATTTTTTTCTGTTTTGTTTTTTCCTCTTAAGCTCTGAATCTGAAGTGGTAGAACCTTTGCCAGACGCTGGTATCTCTGAAACGGCAGCCCTCTCTTCGGAGACCTCTGCGTCGGACACACCTGATACAAACCCAAACAAACCGCCGCTGCCCCCAGTGGAGGATCAAAAGGTCAGCTCGTCAGAGGGGGATGAGGAAAAACCCATCAGCTCCACCATCATCCTTCTGGATAAGGACGACGAGGACGAGGAGGAGGAGGAATCGGATGTGAGGAAAGAGAAGCCGGCTCACAGGAAGCAACAGGAAAGTCTTCAGAATCCCTGCTGTCCGCCTTCCTCGCAGTGTTCCTTTGCGGCGTCCGTGACGGAATATCTCACCCGACAGTGTTCGGCTCTGCGGTCCAAGAAGAGGACGTGCCAAACGGCTGGTCAGAAGCAAACGTTTCCCACGGTTCATCCCAGTTGGCACGAGGGTGAGGAACAACAGCTTGATGCAAAAGAGAATCCTGCTGAGCGTTTGCCGCAGCCGCCAGCAGATGGAGCTAGCACCTCAGAAGCAACACCACCTCTGGGTAACGTTGTAGAACCTCGTACAGAATCTGTGTCGGAAACTGCAGTCGTACTAGAGCCCAGTCAGTCCTTGAGCCTCTTCCAAACCAACACCACTGATTCATCAGCCGCCATCGCTACATCTTTCTCGGAGACGCCCGTGCTGCCTCCCGGGGACGCGACAAAGGAGCAGAGGCCTGAACCGAGCCTGAATGTTCTAACCACGGACAAACCCGCAGCAGATCCGTTCCCTTCCAGCAGTTCTGCATCCTCATCAGTAGACGCAGCAGTAGCCGATGCATCCGAGTTTGATTCAAGTACCTCAGTCCAACTCTCGGAATCCCTCAGGGCCGATCAGACTCAGACGCCCCTTCCCAGCGCCTCCCTTCCTTCGGAACATCAGCACGACCCACCTGCTGTGCCCACGACGCCCGCGGCTCCCGCCGAGGACTCCCACCCCGCCCCAGACAACGTCGTCGAACTTGAGACCTCTAGTGGCCACCTAATCGCCACGGAAACTAAGACGGAGGATCCTGTGGAGGCCCTCCACCCTACCTCTCCCCCAGCTCCCTCGCCATCCCTGTCGGACATTTACGCAGAGACGGCCAACGTCACGGAGCAGAACGGCAACATGGTGCACGGCTCCAGTCAGAAGGAGTCGGTGTTTATGAGACTCAACAACCGCATCAAGGCCCTGGAAATAAACATGTCGCTGAGCGGGCGGTACCTGGAGCAGCTCAGTCAGAGGTGAGGACGGTAGAAACGGAAAAAAAAACGGGTCTTCTCCGTGATGCGTGAATTCAGTTTTGGGCGTGACTTTTGAGATTTTAAATGGTTTTGTTAAAGGTATCGGAAGCAGATGGAAGAGATGCAAAAGGCTTTCAATAAAACCATCATCAAACTCCAGAACACTTCCAGAATAGCGGAGGAACAGGTGAGCAGTAAGACCGGATTAAGACACCTGCGTCTCCTCTAGAGACCTTGGAAGCACGTGTTTCCTGGGGAAATGTCAGTGTAGAACCCTGTAAATCTTGGACTTGTGAATAGCGGTGGCCAAGCCTAGAGAAAAAAAAAAAAAAAAAAAAAAAACGTCAACAGAAAATGTTGACCTTTGTTTGAGCCTTGACTTTTATCTTGCGACTTTCATCATCACTTTATCAGATTAATTGAGGGAGGATGGTCCTCTAAAATCAGCAGCGTTTACTGATTCACGGTTAATTAATTAATTAATCAATCAGCCCTCTATTCTTTACTTCGGACGTGCAAATCACTTGTTTCTTATTTACATAAAAAAAAAACGTCTTTAAAGAACGAAGTCAGAACAGTTCCCCAGTTTAGGAAAAGTGTACATTTGCTTGTTTGAGCGGTTGTTTTAAAAAAAAAAAAAAATCTCTGTTTTTTCCCACAGGATCTGCGCCAGACGGAGCACATACAGCTGCTGCAGGGCCAGCTGCACAATGTGACTCAGCTGGTCCTCAACCTGTCTGTCAGAGTGGGCCAGCTGCAGAGTGAGGTAAATACAACTCTGTGGGCTAAAGAAACACCTAATCTAGTAATCAGACAGGGATTTTTTTTTTTCCTATCAGGGAATTTAACTCTAGTATATTTGAAGATACTTTTAATTGTCTTAATTTACACGGCTGAATACAACTCCCCTGTAGTACATATGCCAGACCTGTATGTGGCGCTGTGTCACCCCCCCACTCTTAACATACTAACATCAGAAGAAGTTCAGAAAGACTAATGGCTTTTGTCATTCCACCAATGTGGAATCATTAGCTTTAGCACACCAAGTAGCCAGATTAGCCTCTCCTAGCATGGTGGTTTGAGGCAAGAAAGTGCGAGACATGTTCTGGAGTGGTCCGTGATAGGGGTGGGGTTATATCATGGATCAGCCACGAGCCCCCTTTTGTTTGCCATGGTGATGGACATGTTGACAGACGAGGTCAGGCAGGAGGCTCCATGGACCGTGATGTTTGCAGATGATTGTAATCTGGGCTGAGAGAGGGAGCAGGTGGAAGAAAAACCTTAAGGGGGGGTGGAGCAAAGAGGAGTAAAGGTCAGCGGGGAGACGTGGATGGTGCCAGAGATGTGTAGTTCTGGAAGTGTAAAATGATGGAGGTGAGGGGTCGGGTGTTTTGCGACAGAGGAATAATAACAGCCAAGTTTGAAAGGGAAGGTTTATAAGACGGTAGTGAGAAATGAAGATGCTGAGATACAAGGAGTGACCAGGATGGACAGGAAGGAAATAAAGCAAATGAGAGGGACAGATAAGGTGGAGTAGTTTGGAGTTTGGACAAAGGATATTGAAGACACGGTACAAGAAGTATCACGGCTGGTGGTCCAAACTCCACTGCAGTGAGGCGGGTTATCTCAAACACGTTACATATGAAATATACCCAAACTAACAGCTGCTCTGGACCAAAATTATTTTTGCTTATGGTGTTGTGTATGTATGTATATGTATATATGCATGTATATGTGTATATGTGTATATATGTGTATATGTGTATATATGTATATATGTATGTATATATGTGTATATGTATGTATGTACTGTATATGTATATATATGTATGTATATTTGTATATGTATGTGTATATATATATATATATATGTATGTATGTGTATATATGTATGTATATATATATATTTATTTATTTTTTTGGCCTCTTATTTCATTGCTTATAACATACAGTGAAGACATAACTACAATACGCTGTGTGTGTCTTTTAGGTATCAGGAAGTCAGAACTACCTGCTGCTGTCTCTGCTGTTGTGTCTGGGTCTGGGTTTGTTGCTCTGTACCAGCCACTGCCACATCTCCACCGTTCCTACAGACACAGAAGCGGAGTTGACAACGTGCAAGAACTACACCTACTCTGGAGCTGAGAGGTGGGGCTGTTGAATGTTTTGACTCGCGGGCCACAATTTTCCTAAATTTGAATCAGGAGCAGGAAAAAAATGGAGCGTTCGTGTGTACTAAGATAAATGACATGTAAAAGTCATGCATAAAGGCTAAAATGCTAAGATTCTTTTGTAATTTTCTACGACCTCTATTGGGGAAACATGGGTATTTCAGGGAAAAGGCAGAAGTATAATGATAATATAAATAAATTATATCATTTGGAAAAGTGTAGCGGGCCGGATTCAAAAAACTGAACGGGCCGCATCAGGCCCCCGGGCCTTAGTTTGGCGATCTCATTGGACTTTATTATAAGGTAATTAAACACTTTAGGCCTCCAGCGGGCCACACAAAATAACGCAGGCCTTGGGTTTGACACATATGGTATAGAACCTCAAATTCAAATATGAGTTTAAAAAAAAAAAAAGCCTTAAACTGCCATGTTCTTTCATCACAGCTGTGCCACTTCCTGTTCGGACGTTGTATTAAAGCGGAGCGCCTCCTATCCACTGATACACTCTGATTCATTACAATTAATGGCCCCTGAAGGTAAAAAGAAGTACAATTTTTTTTTTTTTTTTTACATATAATTATCTGAAGAACTTACTTTTAATTTTTTTTGTTTTTGCCAACAGGCACAGAAATGCAGCGCACACAGAGTCTTTGTCCAGCCAACAGGAAGGTGCGTAGAGAGACATTTCAGTGCAGATACAGTCAAAGTTCAGAAAAGTACTAATGGAAATGTTTACTTTGATGTTTCTACCCCCTCACGCAGAAGAGACGTCGTAAGTTGAAGCCCGTGGACCAAGTGGAGACCTTAAAGCCGTCTCTTCTGGCTGCTTCCGAACTGAATATCGGGGCTCTGGTGTGTAACGGTGTCCCCGTCACCACCGACCCAGCTCCTTTCATAAAAACCTTCCTCCAGCCCGTCTTCAGGGACTCCATGTCAGAGGCGGGCTCAGAGGGATCCTCCCATTCCGACGACCCCTCCTTCTGCGGCATCGCCACCGCCTGCCCTCAGATATGTGACAGCCTCCACCTGCCCAAGACCCGGTCCGAGAAGAGGGCTATGAGACGCAGGCGTCCCAAGCCCGGCTGTGCCGTCGTGGACTTGCTTCAAGCCCCAAAGAGGGACAGAGGGGAGCCCATCCCCACCATAGAGGAAACGGAGAATAAAAAATCGGAGAAGTACCCCGGGACGTTTGGGGGTGAACGTTCTCTTGTCGGGTCGTGTCTGATTGAAGGGAAAAATAGAGACAGTACATATCTTCCATAGGCTTTTCCTCCCCCTCCCTTTACTCCCCCCCTTACTGTAAAACTAAAAAAAAAAAAAGCAACTAGAAGTTTAAGCTTCAAAATGAAAACAAAACAACCCCCCCCCCCCCCCCCCCCGTTCACTTTGTTTGTTTGCCTTGTTTTCTCGAGCCAGTCGTTGTCTGGGAAAGATATAAAATCTGTTCCATTCACTTAGAGTTGAATATTTTTATGTTATTTTTTTGGGGTTAAAAGGACTCAAGAGCATTGATCTTAAGTTTTCTTGTGTTACGTCTTCCTTCATGTAAGTTTATCAACAATCTCTTGCAGGTTCGACGAGCTCCCGATCGGAAGTTTAGATGAGCCTCGATTCTTTTTTTTTTTTTCTTTTTTTTCTTTGCAGGTTTCTTTGCATCGTAGGAAGTTGCTGTTGGTGCTGCAGTAAAAACACAGCATTAAAAATGTCATTTTGTATATTCGTCTTCTCGACTGAAGAAACCAAGGAACTGTGGATGGATTTCTAGCCAATCAAGTCCCGGGACTAGGAAACATCTTTAGGTGTGTACCACAAGAGGTTTGTTTTTCAGCCTCCACGTCATTCTTTTCTCCTTTACTTGTACCTTTATCTCTAGTCCATTTGATCGTTTCCTACCTTTTTTTTGCGGGGATCCATATTTTAAAAATCACAAACCTTCACGACTCAAGTCAATAGACATTATTCTGGGAAACATGATGCTGATGCCGATCTGAAACTTTTTTTTTTTTTTTCTCTAGTCGAGCATTTGGGCTCAGGTATCGGACCAGACGGTCTATGTTCGATCCTGAAACTTTCGACCAATATCGGACCAATTCCGATCCTTTTCTGACATAAAATTCTGTCTTCATAAAGTACGTTTTTAAAAAATTCCTGAACCAATTCCTCATCGTAACTCAACTGAATGTTGCCAAAAACAATGTTTCAGGAAATGTGCTATTTGGTGCGTTGCTTACATCGTCCAGCAGGGGTCAGTGTAAGCTTCCTGCAAACCTGGCATATTTTTTTATTTTTTTTTTTTGTGATCTATTTTCACCATCATTTTCCATGTGGTGACTCATTACTCAGGATACAAGTAAATTACTCTCGGGGCCGTTCTATTTTCTACCCTGCCAGCTCCTTTATATATTTTCATTTTGCCGCTCTCCTTATTATTTAGCTGGTGTTCTGTTTTTAAATGTTCTTCTCGATTAGAACAAGTATGTTTTGTTTTTTTTTTATTCTCTCTTTGCCATACGATGGCCTAAAGATTACCTCCAAATCTAGGGTTCCTAAAATCCTTGCTTCCCTGGCATTTTGCTTTTATCTGGACTCGATATTTTAGTCGTGCTTTTATTTTGGTGAACATTTGATTTCTTTATTTCTCTTTAATGTTTTGAATTTTTTTTTTTATCAGATTTATTCATTACCATACTCCCTCTTCTCAAACATTCGCTTACTAATAAAATCGCACGTCTGGTTTTAGATATCAAGGGTGCCAAACATACGGCTCGGGGACCAAAACTGGCCCGTGTGGGTGTTCAATCCGGCCCGCTTGATGAATCTTTAAAATAAATACACAGGATACAGGATTTCTTTTTTAAAATTATATTTAATTAAATATGATAAATATATATATATATATAATAAATATATATAATAAATATAAATATATTTGCACTCGTTTACCTGAATTGTCATTTAGAGTTAAATAGGTTATGATTGTACTGGTCCGGCCCACATGACATCTAATTAGGTTGTACGCGTCCTGTGAACATAAATGAGTTTTGACGCCCCCTGCTGTATAAGTAGTCATGGCTTAAGGAGAGGACACCGTGGTTACCAACTCAGTTTCTTAGCGGAGGACCCTGTCAATGTGAGCATATGCAATTAGAGATGAATAATCCTCCGAGTCCTTCGGCTTTCATGGATTTTTTTTTTTTTTTTTTTTAAGAAGGGAGCATCCTTTGATGTTCTGCAAATGCCATTTGAGGCTAGAGCATTAAATATGGATTTATATATTTTTGTCACTGATCCCAACATCCCCCCCCCCCGTCTCTTCCTTTACTTCTCAGAGACTTATGAATAACGCGCCCCTGTGTTGCGGAAATTCTCTTTTCCGGTCACACCAAGGTGGCGCAAGAGGCCCGGAAAAGCCATTAGCAGGCGCTTGAAATCAATTGGGCCATGCCTTAGCCTCAGTTCCAGCCCTCAGTGGCTGTGGTTAATCCCAGTGTGTAGAGTAGGCTCTGAAAAGCTGGAGCAACCCTGCTGGGTTTGATAAGCTTTTTGGTTGGTTAGAAGTGTCTCTCTCTGTGTGTGTGTGAATAACAGTCACCTCCAAGGAAAAGCTTCTGCTTCGTGAAGCACGGATTCATTTTCACTGCACCTTTTCCCCTGTCATTGAGATTTTTTTTTTTTCTGACGTGATGCACAAAAACATGGCTAAGGTGTTTCCTCACCGACCGACCAATCTGCACGCTCGTAAAGCTGATGCAGACGTAGAATATCGATATCGCCGACGTGCTGACTAAATCTGGAAACAGGATGTACGCACGCAAATTCATCTCCGAGAGTGATGAGCGATTTCACGGCCTAACCTTTTCCTCCACTCACGAATGAGTCACAACCTCACGTGCGAAAAGCGACATCACGCATTCCGTTCGGCCATGTTTTTAGACTCGAAAATCATTCATCATTCCTGTATAGGGTTAGCAGAGACGGTGATCAGAAAGAAAAAAAAAACCCCATGTCAAATCATCTATCGTACAATGAAATATAACGATCTCTCGATTTGAAACCTGGGCCTGTTAAGTTGAACACCGCGCTACCGTACTCACAGGGATTAAAGAAAATCAGTTTGGGGTCTTGCTTTTTTTTTTAGCCATTTGCTTTCACCTAGTGATGTCAGCAATTTATATATGTGAATACATATGTATGTATATATGTATGTGTATATGTATGTATATATGTATATGTATATACAGTATATATGTATATATATATAAATATATATATTTGTTCTTTGTGTCTTAAGTCATTAAAGCAAAACCTTGAATCCTTTTCTTAAAACAAAAACAAAAAAAAATCCAGTCATCTTTTCTGAGATTGTTTTTTTCACCCGTGGGTGTAAAACCAATCTCGTATAAATGTATAAATAAATAAATTTATTATTATTATTATTTATTCAAATTTCAAATATTATTATAGTACATTGCTCGGTGTCATTAAAAAAAAATGAATTTATCAAGTTAAGAATCTCAGCAGCATGGGTTTTATTATAGGGCAATTATAATTTGAAAAAAAAAAAAATTTTTTTAACCTCCATGGGCCACACAAAATGACTTGGCGGACCGCATTGGGCCTGCGGACCTCGAGTTTGACACAAATCATGTAAGCCGTCACATTTGGAGGGAGGAGTATGGGCAAATCAAACTGTCACTCAGCTGTACTCATTGCTCAAAGTGTGAGGTCTGTCTGTCTGTCTGTCACCCTTTCTTCCTGCTGGGCAATCAGTGTCATTACACGCACCTGTGTGTCTAATCAGTGCCACTGCTGTCACCTGGTGTCACTCACTCCCTCACTCAGTCTAGTTGTTTTTTTTCTCTTGCCTGCTCCTTTATTCAGTGAGTTTTTGTTATTTTGTTTATTTTTTAAAAAAAAAAACTTTCTCTAGATGAGGAATGTATTAATGTTTTTTTCTATGAAGCTTCGACGACATTCTTCAGGTGATAATTGAACTTGTTTTGTCTGCTGCAGAGAGGCTGCTGCTGAATCGTACAAGAATACCGTTTTGGTCAGCCCACTTTCTGACTGAGGAGGTGGAGAAAGGACAACAACTGGTGAGTGGTCTTCCAAAGACTTTTTTTTTTTTCAGTATTTCCTCCTTTAGGTCGCGGACATTTTTTTATTCAGTGAGTTTTTGTTATTTTGTTATTATTATTTTTTTTTTAACTTTCTCTAGATGATGAATGTATTAATGTTTTTTTCTATGAAGCGTTCATGACTTTCTGCAGGTGATAATTGAACTTGTTTTGTCTGCTGCAGAGAGGCTGCTGCTGAATCGTACAAGAATACCGTCGGTCAGCCCACTTTCTGACTGAAGAGGTGGAGAAAGGACAACAACTGGTGAGTGGTCTTCCAAAGACTTTTTTTTTTTTTTTCAGTATTTCCTCCTTTATTGCCAGACATTTTCAGTCAACAGAAAATGTTTTGAAGGAGGCCAAGGTCTAGCTCAAGGGTGTCTAACATATGGCCTGCAGGCCAAAACTGGCCCGCTAAGGGTGTCCAGTCTGGACTGCTTAAAAAATTTAGAAAAAAAAGATATGCACAAACTATTAATTTTTTATAAAATTATATTTATTTCAATATGAATAAATATTATTTATAGATAATGTTATGATTGTACAGGTCCAGCCCACAGCCTGTGAACCAAAATGAATTTGACACCCCTGGTCTAGCATCTTTTTAAAATGGTCGGGATTATGATAAACAATGAACTATAATCTATAAATACCAGGCTCGCATATTCCCCCGCTACCGCCCCCCCCATCCCCTCACGGGGGGAGCAGTAAACTGTATAACGGCGTCATCTGTTGATGACGAAGTAAAGTGTATCATACAGGAGTACAACCCTTTGCACAGGTTTTACCCTAACCTTTTTTTTTTCACTAACAGTGACTACTCTACTACATAGAATAGCTGTAAATTCTATATTCTTTTTTTTTTCTCCCCGCCTCATAGTTAAGCTCTTCTGACGCACAGATACCAAGGCTACCACCTTTTTCATATTCTGTCACATGGGTTGAATGTGTGCGGAGTGCGTGTATGGATGTGGATGCATGTGCTTCGAGTGGTGCGGATGGTAGTAATGGGGTGGGGGCGGAGGGAGTGGGTTGTTGTCGAGGCATGTGCGTGAATGTGTGACTTTGCGTTAGTCACTCTGTTGCTCTGTTTGTGTGAATCCAGAGCTGTGCGCCAAGGAAAAAAAAAAAAAGGAGGTCATGGGATTCTCCTTCTTGAACTTATGATGTGGCGACATTACATGATATATTAATAAAGCTAAGGTTTGAATCGCATGAATCTTTACTCGTAGTTAACGACAGCTAAACAGAGAGTAGGAGCAGTTTCTGCACCAATTGTGCACTTATACTGAAAACAGTGTCTTCTGCTTTAAGTGTCACTTAAACCGAGCAGCACTATCACCGTGTTTCAACCAACCAATGAACACACAAAATGTTAGTTTGTGGTGCCCTGAAAAAAAAAAAACAACCAACCAAACAAAACAAAAGTCCAAACTGTTGACATCGTTGACCTACTTCACTGAAACACCCATGTAGGCAATGAGACACTGAAGTGCAGTAGGAAAAAAAAAACCCACAACACTGGGTGTTCAGCTGGTTATGATGAATAGCCTGAGCAGAATGTTGGGTCGCTGGACCGGGAAATGTTTTGTTCAATGATTGGATGAAATAACGAGCCCAGTACCAATATGTGCATTCCTGTCTTTCAGACCGTATCTACTCAGCACCTTAAGAGACCTCTGTCTCTCTCACCATCATTTTTTTCCTCTTTCATTCCATTATTATTATTATTTTCTTTTATTATCTATCTATCTACCCGTCCGTCTGTCCGTCCGTTTATCTATCTATCTATACATACATATATACATACATATATATGTATACATATA
>NC_024326.1:5209442-5210714 GCF_000523025.1 Cynoglossus semilaevis
TTGTGGCTTGGAGAGTTTCTGACCATTACTGGCCTCTGTCTACTCTTGCTTCACTGATATTTGTGCACCGGCTCCCCGATAATTAGCAGTCCTGTCCGAGGGGAGCAATTAGCTTCTTAATGTGTCGGATCCGATGGACGTTTGCTTTAGTGAGTGGAAATACCGCGGCGGAGTGACAGCTTGCGCACTAAGGCCACTGACCGGTCTGACGTTTTCGAGACACGGAGAAGATCAATCTGGAAAAACCAAAGCCTTGTTTTTTTTTGACACTGCTGGGGCCTCTCGGCTCATGCATTTGGGATTTACTGTCTGAAGATTTATGTTTTTGCACAGATATGCCTCAAAGATCTCACTGCACTTCACATTCAAAGTGTTTTTTTTTTTTTTTTGCCAGAAGGCGCTGGCTTCATTTTTTTGGGACCCATGCTAGAAATACTCCATGCTCCTGACATTTCAATCAGGTAAAAAGGCCAAGTAGACAAATTTGAATCAAAAACAGAATATTTAATTAGGGAGAATTTTTTTTTTTTTTTAAATGTGCCTCTTAAACGAAACGATGCACATCCTCTTCGATACGGAGAGCCGTTTCTCCCGTCTTCTTCTTCTTCCGCTGCTCCTCCTCCACCCCTCCCTCATAAATTAAATTATTTTCCACGTCTGTACAGCGGAGTTGCCTCGAGGCACTCTGACCCTCATTACATATGTTGCACACGTAAGAGAGGAGCCTTCATATCGTTTTTTTTTTTTTTATTCGTCCTTCGTTTTGATTCTAGTTCTACTCCTCCGAGACTTGACTCCGGCATCGCGGCAGTGACGGGGTGGCCCTCGCTGCCCTGTGGCATCTGGGCGGGTCGCGATGTCACAGAAAATGCATTAAGCAATTATTTAATATTTGCTGTGAGGCAAAAAAAAAAAAAAAAATTGCTCCGCGCCGTATCCATTTAAGGAACTGAAGAAATAATTCCTAAAATCCTTGGAAACGGAGAGATCATTTTGACATTTTGGCAGAAACAATAGATACATACAGTATGGCTAACCCGCTATAGCTTTGCTATACCTTTAGCATACGTGTCAGGCAGCGGCTAACTGTCGAGGCTAGCCCGGCCTTCTCTGCTAGCCTAACAGTATCAGAATCAATGACCTATTTTACCAACGTATTTATATATATGTGTATATATACACAGTACACTTACTTCCTCCTCATCCTCTTTATGTCTTCTAGGACCTGTTCCTCTCAACCTCCTTGATCTTAGCTTAGCTGCTCTGGGATTT
>NC_024326.1:5211597-5217217 GCF_000523025.1 Cynoglossus semilaevis
TCCATCCATCCATCCGCTTATCCGTTACCGGATCACGGGGGCAGCAGTCTCCATGACCGCCAACCAAATCACCCCCCCTGAACCTTCCTGCAGGTGGTGAGTCCACTAGAAGGTACCAACCGCCCTAACCGGGTTTCGATCTTGCCCAGGAGGTGCCACCAATTTCTTAACTGAAAGCCTAGCTTAACCTAAGGTGGTATGTCACCTTGAACCCATTGTTTAAATTTAATCTTAACGCCTTAGCTTGCGAGAAACATGCTATTGTTGCTATTGCTAGCGCACCTGGGAAAATCAAGTGATGGTGAACCCCGCTGAGGCTGCGGCGGGAAAACTGCTACCCTTCGCATTTTCTATCTTTGCCACTGTTGTTTTTTTTTTTTTATCTTTCAAATATTGCGTCCTTACTTTCTGCCCTCAAGTTTCTATCACTGCATATGTCAGAAAAAGACGTCACGGCCCTAAACTGGTTTTCTGCGTTTGCTCCAGATTTTTTTTTTTAATACTCTCCCAGCGGCTGCGGCTTCAAATCAAACTTCCCCCGTTTGCCTGAACAACGCGGTATTTATAACTCACCCGCTGCCTGGCTGCATCGGTGCGCAGCAGCTGTGATTACAAACTGAAGTGTCGCGATAATGACCTTGCTTAGGGTCCTCGACGAAATATTAATTAGACTTTGCCGTATTTATGACTCAGCTGCGGTCCTTACTCAACTCAGGCGAGCAAAAATCAGCCAACTGTTTTGGATGCCGAATCCCCCCCCCCCCCACCCCCAAACAAAAACATAAACATAAACATGAGGTTCGTGCAGTCATTAAAAACCCTGAGTGGCGCCGCGCTCTCCTGACACACAGTCCTTAGCCGTGCGAAGGCTGGCGGAAAGAAATCGATTCAGTGAACCAGAAATTGTGTATCTGGCGCTAATTTTCACGTCCGCTCGACTCCATCATCCCCGCTTTTTTCATGAAGAAAATCTTAGCTAATTAACTAATACCATTTCCTCCCTCCCTCCTTTCCCCCCCATCCGAAAACCTGCAGTCTCGCTCTCTTATTCCTCTCTCGCCCCTCCTTGCTTTATGGCAGCCCCGCTCTCATTTGTATTCCGGCGGCCTCCGCCGCTCCCTCTGTGTGCGACTCTACAGAGCAGGTGTCCGTGGCTGAGGCTCAGACAATGATCGCCCATTGATAAGGCGCCGGAGCTGTAGCTTGGTGGCGAGGCAGAAAGCTTGCGTTTCCCGCTGATGAGAATGACATGTTTTCTGCAGGTGTTTCAACAGCCAATGACGAAGGTCATTGAGATGCGGGAAGAAAACAAAACATGCGAATCCCCCCCCCCCACAGATGTGTACTCTGAGCGAACGCAAACACGTGAACGACGGTGCTTTTAAGTGTTACGGTGTTCGACTTGTTTTTGGCATCCATTAATAATATTCAAATGTATTTGAACATTTATCTTTAATTAATTTAGTGCTTTAGTCAAGCACACTTTTGTTTTTTGGTTCATTTTGCTAGCTTGGGGCTATCAATTTAGCGCTAACGTATCATGTGTTACCGGCCGGAGCAGACCTTTCTGGAAGGTAGCGGATGTAGCCAAGACATAACCGAGGCAAGCGTCTTGACATGTATTATGTGTGAGTCATGGATGGATGGATGGATGGATGACTGGATAGGAATTTTTCAAAATAAAATCCTTCAGAATCCGATGATAAATTAAACTGAAATAATGTAATATATATATATATATATATACACATATATATATATATATATACACATATATATATATATATATACACATATATATATATATACACATATATATATATATACACATATATATATATATATATACACATATATATATATATACACATATATATATATATACACATATATATATATATACACATATATATATATATATATACATTCTCTCTGTGTGGCTTTTGGTGTGACCCACAGGACCGGTGCTGGTCCTCCATTGGGGGGGGGCCACTGTCTTAGTTGACAGAGCATTTTTCCCCCATGCAGCCTGTCACTCATAACGCTAACGCTGACTGCACCAGTTAATAGCACAGAATAAGAATGAGGTAACGAAGGAAGAACAACGGAGTTTGAGCTCCTGCCTCATCATTGTACACGTCCCCCATCTGGCGTTGATATTTTCATACATTTTCAAAACACTCCGCCGTGTGTGAGCGAGGGGAGAGGGTTCATCTGCAGAGCAAAGCTGTTCCCTCTCGCTCTCTGCGAGAGAGAGAATTTGTTGGAGGTATCTTTGATGCGCTCGTCGCTCGTCGAGGGAGAACAGCACGTAGGGGGAAAGCGCTCGGTCATATGTTGTGGCACCAACCGGGTGGGAATGAAACAATGACCTCGTCGGCAAACCGGTACGCCGCGTCGTCCTCATTTGATCTACAACATTTTCAGGTACATTATTCCACCAGAAGCCGAAACCCATTTTCCTCGTCTGCCCGCTTTGATATCACAAACGACTTATTTGCACATCACAGCCGCGGCCGTTGTGCAACAGGCAGGTGCCTTGACGTAATCGCAACAGGGGGACATACATAGTAAATCTAATTTCCGCCTTCATTTGCAGGCCTCCTTCGGTCCGACGGAGTGGCCCGAGCGCCTCCTCCGGTCCTCCTCGTTCTCGACTTCCCCTCTCCTTCCCGTCCGTTTCCGGGAAGAAGGAAGCATTTGAAGCGCTGCCAAACGGGAAACGGAGTGAACGCATGAATGTTTCATGACCGCTTTTATGACGAGGGAAATGCAAATGAGACGGAGTGAGCGAATGAATGTTTAATGAGGGCTTGTTTAATGAAAAGGACTTTATTAACTACAACGCCGACTTAAACAGCGCGCCGCTGCCGGCCCGCCGCCATCGAAAGGATCGCATTATATTTCAGCAAATCGGTGACAGGGTACAGGAGAAACAACATGACTTGCGTCGGAATTCTTCTTCGTTAGTCACCTACGCTAACACATAATCTAACGTCATAATCTAGGACGTCGTTTTTTTTTTTTTAGGTGAGGCGCGCCTCCCCTGGGGGGCGCCAAAGAGTCTCAGAGGAGGCCTGCGTGAAGTGAAATTTCGTTGACAGTCATCGTTCATGAACGCCCTTTTTTAAAAGTCAGAAAATCAAACGTTTTCAAAGACATTGTATCAGTTGTCGTTGCAACACTTAGAAGATTTACGGCAGAGCGTTGTGTGGGTTAGGGCGCTATAGGGGGCGCTCACATTCACGCGATTTGAAAACCCCTGATCTGGGACATAAAAAAAAATCTGTTCCTAGAGCCGATTTCCAGCCAGTCCTGCTTTTTTTGCGGATGTTAACTAAATTACGTACGACTTTTTTAAGTTTTTAAAATTAACACCAAGGCTTTGTTATTTTCGATATTTATTTTTAATCACCCCAACTTCTGCTAGTACAAACTTTCTACAAGTACAAACTTCTGCTAGTACAACCCTCTGTTGGTTAACTTATAAATGATGATTAAAAATTGAAGTGGATTTTTTTTATTGCATTAAATCCACTTTTAGCAACAGCAAAAAAAAAAAAATCCCACCGTAACAAATGCTGATTCTTCTGTTTCCCCGTAATAGAAATGAACAGAATAAATCATTTCCTGACTTTTTTTTTACTTTTTCTTAATAAGATGACCACCAACTTTGTCGAAGTTCAGCCAGGGGATGTCAACCAGCAGGCTTGCTTTTTTACAACCTCAGCATTTTTCAAAGCCTTTCAGGCTCGAACAGAGCCATATTATTCTTAAAAAAAAAAACAAAAAAAAAACGGTCATTATGCCTTAATATTAGTCCAGTGGAGAGGAAAAAGGGCCAAATGGTCAGGACCATTCACTGAGTTGACCTTCCGCTCCTCTTTCATCACTCGGGACTTCCCGTTTCCACTCTCTCTCTCTCGCTCTCTCTTGTTGCTACAGTTGCATTAGGGGGAAATGGGGCTGAACAAAAATATTGTCAAACTGCCTGGAAAAAAGAAAGCCGAGGGAAAGGAGATCAGCGAGCATAACCAAAGAGTCCCCCCCATTTGAATTGCTAATTTGAGCCACAAAATTATAGAAAAATGTTAGTAGAGAACTGGGGACACTACGGTATGTCCCTTAAAAAAAAAAACATCAGTGCCAACCCATGGGTGAGTGACCTCGGAGCAAAGTTTTTTTTTTTTTAAGCTAACTGGACACACCGCGTGCCCTTCAGCGAGGTAAATCGCTAACCCCTGTTAGCGCTTTACCTCGCTCAATGCTCTGTGTTTCTTTCAGATTTCCCCCTAAATCTGTCCCTTCCATCCCGGGCTTCACAATCCCCTTTTTCTCACAGCTTGGGCTTTTGGATAAGACCCCACGTCCTTCCCAAAGAGCATACAAATGTGCGATTGTATGCAGCACAGCAACAGCGGGGTAAGCCGAGAGGAGAGGAGAGGGGAGAACGAAAGGGGGCGAGCTTTGTTAGCGATGTCTAAATTGGGTCGCCTTTGTTTCGCATACACTGATTCGCTTTCAAATGAAAATGAAAACATGCGCCTTTGTCTCTCTAAGAGGCTGCACACACATACCGCGAAAGAGGTCCGCATTGTGTCTGCGAGCGTGTGCGTGCGCGCGTGCGCTTACTGTATTCCCCTGTCCTTGTCGACGCCGGGGCAGGTCAGACAGACGAAAACCCCCCGCCGCAACCGTCAGACAACCAGTGACGGTTCATTTTTGTAATTTTCTATCTCGGCGTCTGACACTTCCTGCTCGGCCTACCGTACACATCGGGGTTCAGGGGCCACATACAACCTAAGTAGTAGTCAAGTGGGCCGGACCAGTGCGATCATAACGTAATCACGTGTACGTAACAATAAGTCCATGTTTGCTCCATTTTTTTTTCTCTCCAAATAACTACAAGTTTATTAGGAAGTATTCATTTTTAACATTGGTCTTATGCATTTTGATTAGCGATTGCTCGATTCGGAAATAGGTCCGATATTGGTCAAAATTTCAAAATCGAATATCGGGAAAAAAAACAACTAAAGCCTGCCCGATCCGATACTTAAGCCCAAATGCTTAACGATACGTCCTTCCCAAATTAGACGACCCAATTTTTTTTTTTTCATTTTATGCTAGCACTGTGGCCCCCCTACGGAGCGCGCCCCCCACTTTGGGAACCCTCTGCATCAGGTCATTTGAGCTGGACCGTCGGTTGTTCTTCGTAAATGCTTTTCACAGCTGCGCATATTCAGAATGTCTAACATAAAAGTCCTAATTTTAATGACCGTCTCCGTCGACAGTTTCCCCAAATAGAGCCCGTGGATGTGTGACAACGTGTCACCAGGGTTGCATATTAATTTGACTCGGTGCTTCGTTTTTCATTACCCTGTCAATGGGGAAAAAAGTGCAAACTGTAATTTCACCGACTGCACCGTCCCCTCGCCGGCGCGGCAGCTGCTGTCATTACATCAGGGCCGCCGTGCGCCGCCGATGCTATTTATAGCCGGGCATTATTCGTGACATGTGCGCTACCTGTAATCTATCACGGGGCGTTAATATTTCACTCGTTATTTTAACAGCGGAGAGATGATGAATGATTAATGAGTTAATTAGCTGCCCCACGTTTAGC
>NC_024326.1:5219161-5229495 GCF_000523025.1 Cynoglossus semilaevis
ATGAGGAATGATTAATGATTTAATTGCCCCCCCCCCGTTTAGCTTAAAAAACTTAAAAAAAAAAAAAAAACGCTTGCGAACACGAGGAGCGATGGCTACATCTTTAATTAGTAGCATGATATAACACGGGCATGTGATTCGTAGAATGTAAATAAATGCAAATGCAATTTTTTAATTTTTTTTATTGATTAGCATTTATAGCCCACAGGTAGACAGTTGCTAGGGGGCAGAATTTTTTTTTTCCATGCCGCCTCCTGAATTGAAATACTATTGTGAACCTGATCATATGTATTTTCTTATCTGTGCACACCGCTGTATGAGTTGCTGCCACCTAGTGACTGGAGGCTTGTTTATCGTTCAACCATTACACCAGTGCAGTTGCTAGGGGGCAGAATTTTTTTTTTCCATGCCGCCTCCTGAATTGAAATACTATTGTGAACCTGATCATATGTATTTTCTTATCTGTGCACACCGCTGTATGAGTTGCTGCCACCTAGTGACTGGAGGCTTGTTTTATCGTTCAACCATTGCACCAGTGGCACCATATTCCATCGGAAGCCTTTCACGCCCAACCTCCCCCCCCTCACCCCTCCATCCCGGCGTCTACTAAACAACTTATTGACTGCCTTCTCATTCAAATTTTCAAATTAGCCTTAGCTACGTTAGCTAATCACTTGTTTCACTGAATTAGGGCATGGACGTCTCTGTGTGACGATGTCATAAATTACTTGTCGACTCTTCTTCGACTTTGCTCTTGGATAAGTCACTGTGGAAAAAAAAAAAAACCCTAATGCCATCAATGCTTCAAACTCAGGCCCGGGGACCAAATCTGGCCCGCAGTGTAATTATATTTGGCCCGCGAGATCATATCAAATGTGTATATAGGGATCTGATTAGAAAAGTTTGTTTTTTTTTATAGAAAATCAAATACGTTTTTTTTATAGCTTTATTGTAAATGAAAGAGATTTTCAGCATTTTCGCTATCTTTGTTAGCATTCCATTCAAATAGCTAAATAATAATACAATGCGCTCGGCGGCAGCCCACCCACGCTGATGTGGTGTGAAATGTAGGTCAGATGCGCGGAGGTCAGGTTCTGCACTGCTGATTCACAGGCCGTGCCTCGGTAACAAGCCCTCTGTCCTGTCTGCCGTCAGTCCGCCGTACCTGGCAACCGAGCTCGGGTCGTGCCGCGCAGCTGTCGGAGAACGCGGCGATGCGGAAGCGCACAGCTGTTCCGTCATCTGTTCGGATTTGCCGATGAAAGCGAGTAAGGATGCCAACGTGCGCGCAAGCTGGTTCTCACTTTGAAGTTCAGCAAATACTCACCGCGGTGCTCCTCCAGCAGGAGGAGTTTGATCGTTATATTGATTACAACTGTCGGAAGGAGCATTTTTTTTAACACGAATTCCTTTTTTGTAAAGCTACGTCAGTGTCTTCTCCGGTTCTTTGCGGGGAGATTTTTGTAATTCACGCAAAGTTTAATTAGTATTGTGTTTCAAACATGGTACGGTACAAGTCGAGGCCTTTCCTGGAAGTGATTGCTAGCAGATACATTATCCACTAGCGGAGGGTCATCCTAAAGGAAGCTCAAATCCAGCAGAGAAACGTTTGGGAACCAATGAAATACAAGATGTGACCCAGTGGTTTTAGAGTGAATTGCAGGTATCCGTTTCCAGATTAGTCTTCAAAAAAAATTGTTAAAGAATCACCCGAATGACATAGTTATAGGAACGTCTCACTGTCAACTGAGCGGTCAAGCCATTGATTTGTGACCTTTGTCCGTCCTCACCAATGTTTAAACAAGGTTTAATACAGAGGGAAAAAAAAAGCTAGACTTAGCTAAAGAATTGCCTCCGCAAAGGTAACTGGCTTTTTTTTTCTTTCTTTCCTTCTCTGCCAAACACTTACAGATTTCCGCGGACAGTTTCCATGACTACCGTAAAGTAAGAGACCACCTGTAGACTCGCTTCTGACGGGGAAAGAGAATGAGGCAAAAAGAGACAAATCACCCGATTGAAAAAAAAAAAAAACACGATTGACTCAGAGCTCCCTGGAAGAAATCCAATCTTTCAGATCCTCTGATGTTTCGGGACATTTGCCCGCAGATAGAAACATCTGGATCCTCGCTGAGAGGACGGCCGCCTTGCATCTCCCGGCATCGGGTTTTGATGGCCGCTCAGTCACCGATTTGAGCCCAGGACAGGGCGAGACCGAGCCCTCTGAAACTTCAGCGCTAGCCTCCCTCGGCCTGCCAAGTTGTGGCTATGGTTACAATAAAGGGGGTGGCGGTAAAGTAGCAGGTAGTAGAACTGACGGCGCTGCGGGAAGCGCAATGTTGCATTGTGGGAAGAAAAAAAAAAAGAGTCTCTTCCAGATGGTGAGGTACAGATTTCGTCGTAAATCGCAACTCAAACCTACGCTAACACAGTGCTAACAGCGTAATCTAGAACAGGCATGGGCAAACTAAGGCCCGGGGGCTGGATGCGGCCCGTTTTGTTTTTTCAATCCGGCCCACCTTTTCCCTGCAATACTCACGTTTCCCCAATAGATGGCGTAGACAAGGCTAATAGCATTTTAGCATTTTAGCCTTTATGCATGACTTTTGCATTTATTTTTTTTTGCTAACTCTCAGATCCAGAATCATATATGTGAGCTCTGTCTGTTCTCCTGTCCTCCTGCAGGTGGCGTTGGGATTAGTGTGATCACACTCACCTGGCAGGGTCCATCACCGTTGGGATTTTGTGGCGGTCCTTGTTTCTTCATTCCTTCCTCCTGCTACCTGGTGAGTTTTCGTGAAGGCCGTTATATGACAAATGGTAGCCACCGCCGTCAATAAATGACATATTTATTTCCCAGCTTTGAACAAGGTGACTGTGTCGCGTACGTGACGCCGGGTGTGTACGCGCCGAGCTCCACACTTCCAAGCGATGTTAGCCTGTGTGTTTTGGAATATCCAAATGTTGTATTTGTACAAATATGTGTTTGTGAGAATACGTGGGTATTGCAGGGAAAAGCCAGAAATATAATTATAATAGAAATAAATGATATAATTTGGAAAAGTTTGGCCGACCGAATTAAGAAACTGAAAAGGCCGCATCCGGCCCCCGGGCCTTAGGTTGCCCATGCCTGGACTAGTCTGTCTCTAGTATCTTCGTGTTACATCTGCGAAACATGTTCATTCACGCAGTGGTTTTTGTCGCACGCCGACATGCACAATAGCTGTATTTACGGCTACGCGCGGCTGCGAGTGAACTCATTGGCGCGTGAATTGTATGTAACCGTGCTGCGGCGCACGGCGGTGACAATGTAGGACACAGGAACGTGTATCGATTGTTGCGTACACGGGGCCTATTTCCATTAAAATAGCCCTGTGACAATGGGTTTTTTTTTTTTTTTTTTTTCAAGCTCAACAGGAGACGGCCCTGGAGAGGGGGGGACGGGGCGGGGGGGGAGTCGGGTGGTTAGATATTGAAACTCATCGTCATTATTAACTGCCTAGCGCGGGATGGGAATGTGGAATTAACAGATTAGACAACCGTCAGGGAGGAAAGACAACAAACGCCTCGTATCGGCTGTTTGATCTGGAGAGACGGAGAGGCAACGACTTTTGTTTGTTCGTGTGTCTCTTTGAGGATAATGGCTGAAATTAGGCATGATGGGAATGAATGAATATATATGTATATATACGTCAGAGCCTGGGTATGAAACATATGTGTCACCGGGTGATCAAGACGCAGGCAGACAGAGATGGAGAGACGAGGCTCACGGATTCTTCTTTAACGCTAGATTCCCCCGGCTGAGTCACTGCAGACAGAGGGCATTTTTCATGCTGCATTGCTGTACTATTTCTTTTTTTTTTTTTTTTTTAACCGCAATTCTTTTTATGACACCCATCCCCAAGGATGCAGGAGTCTCCAGAAAGACCCCGTTGTTGTGCTTATTATTACAGTCTGTTCTCTCACTGTCTCGCATTTGACTTTCATGGACAATAAGTCCATGTTTCCCATTTTGTTTTCCCTGCAAATACAGTACAATTACATTTAAAAGTATTTGTATTTAATGGAATATAATTTGTTTGGGCTTTTTTTTTTTTTTTCCCACTATCGCAATTCATCAAGTGGCCCGAATTGAACCACCCAGCGGTCCAGTTTTGGCCCCGCCAGCCTTATGTTTGACACGCCGGGCATACATCATAGCACGAGATGGACATCGCGATCTTGAGACTCTCATTAAAATTTCAATTCATAATAAAGTTTTTTTTTTTTTTCATGTCTTTGTCAGATTTTTGGCCGTGCCACAGGGAAAGATGGATCTCAGCAGCTGGGTTTGCAGTAGAGCAGACTGGTGGGTGTTACCACAGATGGATGGATGGATGGAGTGGAGTACCGAAAAGTGTTCAGGTATTTTTTTTTAAAATGTGTTGGTGAAAAAAAAAAGTGACGCTAAGTCTGTCGGATAAAGCGCGTCTGGGCAAACTTTTGACGCGCGGGCCACAATTGTTCTAAAATTGAACATTGTGGCGGGCTAACATGCTAACATGCTTTTATCATTTTCTACGCCATCTATTGGGGAAACGTTGGTACTGCAGGGAAAAGGCAGACTTAAAATGATAATATACATCATTTATATCATTTGGAAAACTTTAGCGGGCCGGTATTAAAAAGCCCAACGGGCCGCATCCGGGCCCCGCGGCCTTAGTTTGCCCATGCCTGGTTTACAACATAGATGTTGCTCTCTGCCTCGTATGTTGGCGATTCGTTTAATTCAGAGAAAAATGCACGTGTCACCCATCCAAACACACTTGTTTGTGTAGAGAGAAAGACGCTGGGTAATTGTGCTTGTGCTCTGATTTCAAGCATCACAGCAACCCCTGTGGAGGGAAAACCACAAAACTGGGTCAGAGGCTCGGAATATCAGAGGAGGGATATTATTAACATCCCTGTGTATTTTTTTTTTTTTTTTGGCACAATCGGGGTGCGGATTGATGGAAAGTTAGACTGCATATCTCAGCGTGGGAACTTCTGTTATGGTGCGAGTTGAATGATGAACCAGCCTCCGTGTTTTTTTTTTTTTAAATGTGTTGATGGGAAAAAAAAGTGACGCTAAGTCTGTCGGATAAAGCGCTGCCATAGTGTTGAGTGGTCAAACAGGATGTTACTAGGCCCTTGGCGAGACATCGACAACCGGTGATGTCATTCCAGTCGATGATTTCCTGAACTGTCTAATCACCCCCTGCAGGGCTTTCCGGTTTTGCTGCTGGTGCGACCAAGGGCGGCGTACGGCGATGCGGTCTGCCGACATGCTTCCATCGTGCAGGGGTCGAAGGTCAGTAATATTTTGAAACCCAGATCCTTGTTTTAGTCATTTATGGACATGGAAATTTCGGCAGACGGTGATGTACCCAGATGAAAACCAATACAGTTTTTTTTATTTCTAAAGCACATGCTTTACTTTGAACAAGGGTGTCAAACATACGGCCCGGGGGGCCAAAACCGGCCCGCTAGGGTGTTCAATCCGGCCCGCTTGATGAATTTGACGGGGAAAAAAAACACCTTAAAAAATTGTAAAGTAATGACGGGGCCGTGCACTACGTCCAAAGTACGAGTCTGACATTTAAAAAAAAAAAAGAAAAAAAAAATTCAGATGTCACAGCAGCTTCAACCATCTGTGCGAGTGCACAGGAGTGTGATGATGTGTAAATGTGCATGAAGATGTGGCTGTCATCTGTAATGTGGACTTCTGCAAGCATTCTGATGCTCTTAGTGAGGAGAAAAAAAAAAAAAAAAAAAATCAAACACTCCCAGCAGCTCTTTTGCTTCAACTCCCAATGCAGAGCTCCATTTTTTTTTTTTCTCTCCCGCACTCCTAGAAGTCAAGTTCCATCTGTGTGCAATCAATGTACCCATCTGAACACGTGTCTAACCAGGATTGAGTTGTTTTTTTTTTTTTACGCCACAATAACTGGTGCATCTTGCGAGAAAAAAAATATACAATTTTACAAAATACAAAAAATAATAATTATAGCGACAACAATAATAACAACAAAAAAGTCAATAATAATAATAATATTAATAAATAGAGAATTAATGATATTTGGTCAAAATATGGCTTGGCATGAGACTGAAAAAGCAGCTAAAAGCTAGCATAATTGTTAAAAAAATTTTAAAATTCAAATCAGGTAGCTAATGCTAATGGCTAGCCAAAGTGTTGAGAACAAAACGTTACAAGTTGGGTACAGTACCGGACATCTGTACTTTTCAAATAGTGGGGTGGGCCTCCAGTCACTAGGTGGCAGCAACTCATACAGTACTTTGTACAGTTTAAATGATGGAACAAGATGTTACTATGAATTTCAGGCTAGCGCGAAACTGTATACCTAAAAAGATGCTAAGCTAAACCTCTAAAGATGCGCCTCAAAAATCTCGTTAGCCAAGTAAAACTTCTACAACTTGAAGCTAAGGGCAAGAACGTCAGAGATATCATTTTAATAGCTGCGGGAAGAACTGCATGAACGCCACTCATTTGCATTTTGATTACATTGCCTCTTAATGCAAATCGTGCTGCAGTAGATTGTTGTCCAGTACCTCATTAAAGGTTTCTGGGTTGTTTTTTTTTTAAGCTCTTATACTTATACCTGTCTCTGAATTAACCTATTTCCGCGCAAGCACCAAATACGGTCACTTCACGCTACACACGCTTTTTCCGCCTAGCTCATTAAGGTACATGAAACGTGGAAGATTTGTCTTTCTTTGAAGAGGCAGATCTTGCCTCCATACAGTGCAGTAAATGCAGCCTATATTTTCACTATTTCTGTTTTTTCTTTTTTTTTTGTTCAGGCTGCCGACGAGTCCTTCTCCTTTAACATGGTTGAAATGAAATCCAATTACATCTGTAATGACTCTTCTCCCGCTTTGAAGCAGTCCACTCGCTCGAAAATTACCACCGTAGAACTCAACTCGGCGCACGTTCCGGACGACGAAAAAAGTCAGAAATGACAAAACCCGGGACTCGAGAGCGCCACATGTTATGTTAAAGACGTCGGCGGATTAGCATTTTTTTTTAATTAAATAGCCACGAATTTTGGGATTAATCGCTTGCTAAATTTATGGGGATAATTACACAGCGTATGTCCTTGGGTTTTGACTTAGCGGCAGCATCCAGCCGTGAATTAATTCATCACAGTTCTGGTGATGAGACACAAAGTTAGTCTGACACCCGGCAAACTTTGTTTCTTCGCTGTCACCCTTCGATTGCCTCCCCCTTTAGAAAAAAAAAACGTCCTCTCCTGACAGGATAAATCACAGACTGTCACCGCGCCTTTGTCGGTGAAGCCGCGTGGGCGGAAGAGATCATACACATTACGGCTTGGCGCGCGCTTTGTGTTAGCGTGTACGTGGGGGTGTGTACCGCACTTGCTAAAAAACAGCATTCTTTAGATTTACCTGATCTTGTTGTTGTTGTTTTTGTTGTTGTGTTTTGCCTTGTTGTCCTGGATTACTCAGTTGCACTGAACTTGTCTCGAAAACACTTTTTTGCAGCATGGTGATGCTAACAAAGCGGCTCGACGTCATCGGGTTGTGTCACATCTTACACTAGCATCTTGCAAAAATAATGACTTTGATGACCATCATTTTTCACCCTCTCTCTCTCTCTCTCTCTCTCTCTCTCTCTCTCTCTCTCTCTCTCTTTCTATCATCTAAGTTTGGCGATGGCTTACGAGGACCTACACTACATGGGTTCGTTAGCAGATTTCCTGTTAGCCTCGTGCTAATTACCTATACAGGATGTCCTCGACCCGCGGCGTTTTTGCGGTTACGTCACCATCTCCCATAATTCAGTATGAAAGTCTTGTTCCATCACTCCGACATACGGCACGGAAACGAATCGCACGAGATTAAACAGGTCACTAGCCTAGGTGTCAGAACAGGCTGAAAAAAAAAAGTTCTATATTTTATATGTCTAGGATAGAAAAGCTGGATGGATGTAATCGGTACCGAAGCCTTTGTCAAGTTGCAAAAAAAAAAAAAATAAGCATGTTTTCTTCCGTTTGAGCAGGTTCGCTAAGAACTAGCTATTGATTTAGCTCTTCTCTCCAGGGATTCGCATTGAGCCACAAGTTAGCCGTTAGCTCCTCGGGGGGGTGGGGGAGGATGACTAATCGTCGTGATTTTTAGACCGCGCTGATCTCTGGATTGAGTGCAGATTAGGCACCATGTGGGGGCGATGAGTCTCCTCTTCATTGCTGCCTCTTTTTTTTTTCTGGATGGAGATGTTTGGACTTATCTTCTTATCTGATCTGGCCTCGTTTCTCCAGGGGACCTCGTAGTCCTTATCAACACGGCCACATCTACATGGAAACCAAAGCCTTTGCTGCAGTGGAATATGATTAGTGGAAGGGAGGAGGAGAAGTCAAAGCGATTCCTGCTAATAATAAACCACATCAAACAACGCTAAAACCCTTTTGCGTTCCGTTTAAAAAAAAAAACAAAAAAACAATCTTTCCACAGTGTTTTGGCGAGGTGATCTTTTTGAATCTTCTTCCATGCTCTTTGAGAAGAAGTGAAAATATTTGTTTAAACCAAAAAAAAAACTGGACACACATTTTTTTTGTTGATACGGTGACAACGAACACAAAAGCGAGAATTAAAAATAACACACCTGCAATGGCACCGCGGACCCCTAGGGGGCGCATCCCACTTTGGAAACCTCTGGAAGACATCAGCAGCTTTTCCATTAAAATATAAAACCATTTTTAACACTAGTATTCTTTTTTTGGGACATGCTAATATTTATGCGCTAACATTAGCATGCTAAAATTTTAATATATTTTGTTAAAAAAAAAAAAAACCCGTACACAAATCTGACGTTGGAGACGTACAGCTGTGAGTGGTCCTGAATGTTGATCGTACTCTTAAAGAGTTAAAGTCTAAAAAATTAGAAAAGGCAATAGCGGCGCCCAAAAAAAAAGTTAGCCGTTATTGCTAATAACAGCTCAGCTATTCCCAAGATTCTCAGCCGTTGACCCGTTGAGTGAGCGTAACTTTGTCGCATGCGTGAACAGAGACGGATGGCACAATAACGACACGTTCATGTGGAACTCCTGAAATGTTTTTTTGTCTCCGAGACTTTATCTGCGGGCCACGAAAAAAAAAATAGAGATTAAGCCTCGCTTCGCAGAACCCAGCTGCTGACACTGACCTCCTTTGTTTCGACGCTGTGTGTGTGTGTGTGTGTAAGCAAGGTAGCAGAAAGGGTCACGGGGGGGATTAGAGTCTCTAACTAACCCCTAGTCCCCAGTAAACAACACATGGTTGTCTGTACAGTGTGTGTTTGTTTGTATGTGCCTGTGTAAATGTCTAACTGTGCCACTGCTGGTAACACCATAAAAAAAAGGGAAAGACGAGTCCATCTGTGAATGCGGTAGGATTAAGCTTCACTCAAGCCAAGAGCTATGCGTCCATCACACGCTGTACAGTTTCTGCCTGGCAGTAGGGGGAGGGAGGGAGGACCCCGACGCTGTTTTTTTTTTATTTGCGATCTTTCACATCATTCAAACTACGGACCATGAATCAAAAAAAAAAAAAATCCTTGGGTGTCAAACATACGGCCCCCGGCCCAAAACTGGGCCCCCACAGGGCTCCATCCCGCCGGCCTTATAAAATTTTAAAAAAAAAAAAAAAACACTTATTTTTTGGATGCAAAAAATTTTTAATCGTTAAATATAAAAATTCTATCTAAGACACGTGTACTTCTTGTCTCGTCTCGTCTTCTATCCTGCCCAGAGACGAGATCGTAGATTGTAATTGGACGTACAGAGCCACTGACTGAAAAAGTAGGTTTCGTTTCATGTCATGTCTTTTTTTTTTCTCTTTTTTTTTTTTTCGTCTATTGTTGCCATATTGTTGGCAACTGGCTGGCCTTTCAGGCAGAAAGCGGCAGATGCACATTTTACCGCCTGACTCTTCTTCTGCCGCTCCTGTGCCAGCACTTGGAACGATTTTAACGTCCTCCCGTGTCCACTCTGGTTAACTTTGACGCTGTCCATCCAGCCTGTCTCACTCCCTTCACTAACGCCCTCTGAAAACAAAATTTTGACTAGGTTCCCAAAATAGGGGGCGTGCCCCTTAAGTGGCGCAGCCTTGTTGCTTGAGGGACAGATGGGTTGAAAGCAGTGTAAAATGAATATCGGATAATAATTTTGCGAAAGAGGCCGATATTTATAATTTGTTGTTTTTCCTCTCACCCTTCAGGTCTGCGTGGAGCAGCAGCAGCAGCCATGTCCGGGGCCCCCCCCCCCAAACCCGTCCCCGGCACCAAACTCTCACACAAGGCA
>NC_024326.1:5232065-5235041 GCF_000523025.1 Cynoglossus semilaevis
TGGGGGGGGTGGTGGGGGGGGTGGGGGGGGGGGGGGTCACTGCGTCACGGTGAGCAGCTGCTCTTAGTCCAGTGGTTTTCAATTCTTTTCTGCCATGCACCCCCCCTAGGGGACACAAGTTTTTTCACCCCCCCACCGCCAAATTGAAATACTATTCAGCGCCTGCTAATATTTTTTTATGTATCTGTACAAACCGCTGTATGAGTTTCTGGCACTAGCATTCTGCGTACATTACCGATTATCAAAATGGATAGATACCGAAAGTCCCCCTCTCGCGTCCCCCCGTCACACCTCACTGGGGCACGCCCCACCGTTTGAGAAGCAACGTGTCTGTCGGCAGATTTTCTTTTGAGAAATGGTTACGTCGGGGCGAGTTTTACTTGAATTAGTTTTACACGGTGGCTAAGACAGGACATTAGCAACTGAATGCTAGCGTTTTGTAACCGATCTTCTCTTTAACCGTCACGGTATTTGTGAGTCAAAGTTGTTTTCTTGTTGTTGTCCAATTAGTAAAGCAATTAACATTTTTCGTGAATAAATCCACAGGTCAGTGATAAAATGTTAGCATTAGCATAAAACACATGTTTGTTTTTTAAATGCGTGAATTTAAATGAGTGAAATCCTTGTATAATTATTTTCTGTCATGGGGACAGAAATGTTAGCTGTACAAACCACCGTATGACTTGCTGCCCCCTAGTGGCTGGAGGCTTGTTATCGTTCATCGTATCATTACAGCAGTGGTACACTTATGTCCAGCGTGCCATATTCCATTGGAATCCCCTCACGCCCCCTCCTGGCATCTCACTGCGCCCCCCCAGGGGTCCCCGCCCCACTATTTGAGAATTGACTTAGAATAATCCCAGGTGAAAGTGCATCTTGTAACTGTATACGACCCACTTTTACCAGTTCAGTACTGGACCGTATGTCCATATGGCCCGGATCTTGTTCAGGTGAAATTACGACGATTTCACACTTGCGCCGTGCCCTGGCCAAAGTTGGACGGCCGACTTTTGCCAGTTGCCCGAAAAATGCGAAAGTAATCTGCTTACAGAGGATGTTCTGAAACTGACACTAAGCCGTCTGCACTTTACTGGCTTGATGGCGGGACAGGCGCTGCAGGGACGAACGCAGATAAAACACACACACACACACATTGACACAAAGGGAGGGTTGTCGGTACTCTGCAGCGACGGCATGAGCGATGGAGCCGGAGACGCAGCTGAACGAAAGCACTTGAACACGTTACATTTTCCCTGAAGTGGCGTCCTTATTTGGTTTGGAACGTAGTTTGGACAAGCGGGGACAATGATGACGACGATCACTGCGATGGTCGATGGTTTTAACGCATTTTAAAATGAGCACACAAGCAGAGATGGAAAGCAATGAATTACATTTACTCGAGTTACTCTAATTGAGTCGTTTTTGAGTAGTTTCGGGAATAGGTAATTTGACGTTAACTTAAGTACATTTTTACTCAAGTATTTTACTTTGCGACATTGGAAAAGAAACTGTTACTGAGTAAAAAAAAAAAAGTAAATCCAGGGGGGAAAAAAAAACAATCTGCGTTAACTGAAAGGAAATTGCGCTAAGAAATTTTCGACTATGTTATTGTAGCCAGATAACGGACGCGGACTCTAGTCTGTCATTGGTTGACGGCTGGTGCGGGAAAAACAATAAATGGAGGTTGAGGATCGCCAAGCAGAGAGCTCCTGCAAACGATGCAATAACTTTAGAGTGTGATGTAAAATGTGACTGCCCCCCGGTGGACAGAGCTGTCACTGTCAAAACCTGCCACTGGTATTTGAATTGTTGATTAAAAAACGACTAGCGGCCGATCGGATGCGCGACTCGTCCTGAGTAACTTTTACTCAAAGTAAAGTAAAGTAACTTGTAATCGAGTACATTTTCAGATGCGACTTTTACTTGAGTAGAACTTAAGCAAAGTAAAGATACTAATAATAATAATTGCATTTTTTTTTTTAGTACTTTTTCCAACCTCGGCATAAAATATTGACGATAGTTTTCCTCATTTCCTTTTCATATTGTCTCAAGAGAGAAACAACAACAGGCGCAAAAAAAAAATTAAAAAAAAGTCAGTGTCCTTATCTTTAGGCTTGAATTTCCCATATCTCACGGTTTTTCCTTTGATGTTTTACCTTAATGTGAATGAACTTAAGAATTCCCAGGAGCTTTAAGATAATGCATCCTACAAACAGCAGTCACACTGACGTTGATGTTGTAGCCCATTCTACATTAGACACAGTGCTGGTGTGACCTCAATTTTTTTATAAAAAGGAGTGATTTTTTTAAATTTTTTTTTATAATAACCCGGCACCATTGTGTCTCCGTTCTCATTCTGCCGGCGGACATGAATTATCACATCTGTGCTAATTATAAGTGAAGCTGTGGCCTGTGGCACAGGAAGACCAGGACGGATCTTTGTTGCATCAGTTGCAGAAACGCATCGGGAGGTTGTTCAGGTGGTGATGCAACGCAGAATAATGAGCAACGCACCCACTTCGTCAGGTTTAATCAACACGAAGAGGTGGATTTTGACGGCGATGTTGTAAAAATGGACTGCGGTGGAGACTAATGGGAAATTTGTTTGTGTTTTTCTTCCGGATTAATCCTGCGTAGCCATGTGATTGACGTTCAGTCAGGGCCGTTTAATTTGTCTTGGTTATAGAAAATAAATTGTTCGCGATAAAGTTGCAGCGTGAAGTGTTCAAATGAGTCGTAGAATCCTCAACTTCTGCCACTTGTATTTGAATTGTTGAATTAAAAACAACTAGTGGCAGATTGGATGTATTGCTCAGAAAATGAACTGCAGGAATTGCAGTCGAAATTAATAATAATTAATAATAATAATTATTATTATTAATGATATGTATATATCAATATATCCAAACAAGCACTAGTTATTTAATTGGAATAAAACCAATATGTTTTATGGACCTAAACAAAGCTTTTTTTTTT
>NC_024326.1:5235141-5235421 GCF_000523025.1 Cynoglossus semilaevis
CTCTCTCTCTCTATCTTCCACACTCACTGAGGGGAAATAGTGCGCTCAAATGAAGTGGGGGGGGGTTGTTGCTCAGATGTGGATTAAAACGCATATACATGGCCCAGAAAAGCAGCTGCTGAGAGAAACGGTGAGTCCTTTTTTCCCTCTGTTTTTCTTTTTCCCCTCATCATTTCCAGCGTTTCTTCTTGTTTTCCCAAAGAGAACAACTGCAAATGTCTTCCAGAGATGCGACAGGTCAGGATTTATGGATGGGATGCGTGTGGCTGTGCCGAATGGT
>NC_024326.1:5235476-5236212 GCF_000523025.1 Cynoglossus semilaevis
TGAAAAAAAAAAAAAAAAAAAAAAAAAATCGATTTTGTCGTTGGTGATTTGGTGGAAGCTATAAAACGCCGGTCCATAGTAAAAAAAAAAAAAAAACACGGTCCCGTTAATGAATTGCGCACAACCTGTAAAACCTACACGTCCAGATTATGTTTTTAAAAAGATGGAAATGAAAAAAAAAGCATCCAAAACATTCGACCCTGTCTGAAGCAGTCCTCGGTTCCATTCCCGGGTGTCTAGATGCAGGAGACCGTCCTGCTGCAACAGCAGTAAATCATCCTCCTCGAACGGCTGCGCCTTTACTTTAAGCCCGCTCTAACGCTGAGCGAACTGCCGATACGCAGTGACGATAAACGTATCGATTTGTGTGCAGAAACGGTTAGTAGACGTCAACTGACGCTGAGGACCTGTGGATGGAGGAGCGAGGAAGGGGTGCGCGGAACGCAGCGTGGCAAGGCATGGCATGGCATGACGCGGCGCGGCGCGGAACGCAGCGAAGGGGGCAGCCCTGCGCAGCGGCACGGGTGTGACCGGCACCGCTGAACCCCCCCCCAGGAGTTGGGTATCGGAGCGGAGGTGTCTGGCGATGATTCGTTATCGGCGGTTGTCAGTGTGCTGTTGGGGGATTTAAAGCATCCCGGAGATCGGGGCAGTGGTTGGACGAATGTGGGGGGGGGGGGGCACTGCGTCACGGTGAGCAGCTGCTCTTAGTCCTGGGGTTTTCAATTTTTTTCTG
>NC_024326.1:5237182-5247143 GCF_000523025.1 Cynoglossus semilaevis
CTGCTGACAGAGGATTGTATGAAACTGCCACTAATCCGTCTGCACTTTACTGGCTTGATGGCGGGACAGGCGCTGCAGGGACGAACGCAGATAAAACACACACACACATTGACACAAAGGGAGGGTTGTCGGTACTCTGCAGCGACGGCATGAGCGATGGAGCCGGAGACGCAGCTGAACGAAAGCACTTGAACGCGTTACATTTTCCCTGAAGTAGTTTCGGGAATAGGTAATTTGACGTTAACTTAAGTACATTTTTACTCAAGTATTTTACTTTGCGACATTGGAAAAGAAACTGTTACTGAGTAAAAAAAAAAAAGTAAATCCAGGGGGGAAAAAAAAACAATCTGCGTTAACTGAAAGGAAATTGCGCTAAGAAATTTTCGACTATGTTATTGTAGCCAGATAACGGACGCGGACTCTAGTCTGTCATTGGTTGACGGCTGGTGCGGGAAAAACAATAAATGGAGGTTGAGGATCGCCAAGCAGAGAGCTCCTGCAAACGATGCAATAACTTTAGCGTGTGATGTAAAATGTGACTGCCCCCCGGTGGACAGAGCTGTCACAGTCAAAACCTGCCACTGGTATTTGAATTGTTGATTAAAAAACGACTAGCGGCCGATCGGATGCGCGACTCGTCCTGAGTAACTTTTACTCAAAACCGATCGGATGCACGACTCGTCCTGAGTAACTTACTCTTACTCAAAGTAAAGTAACTTGTAATCGAGTACATTTTCAGATGCGACGTTTACTTTTACTTGAGTAGAACTTAAGCAAAGTAAAGATACTAATAATAATAATTGCATTTTTTTTTTTTTAGTACTTTTTCAAAAAACGGCATAAAATATTGACGATAGTTTTCCTCATTTCCTTTTCATATTGTCTCTCAAGAGAGAAACAACAACAGGCAAAAAAAAAAAAATTAAAAAAAAGTCAGTATCCTTATCTTTAGGGTTGAATTAACCATATCTCACGCTTTTTCCTTTGATGTTTTACCTTAATGTGAATGAACTTAAGAATTCCCAGGAGCTTTAAGATAATGCATCCTACAAACAGCAGTCACACTGACGTTGATGTTGTAGCCCATTCTACATTAGACACAGTGCTGGTGTGACCTCAATTTTTTTATAAAAAGGAGTGATTTTTTTAAATTTTTTTTTATAATAACCCGGCACCATTGTGTCTCCGTTCTCATTCTGCCGGCGGACATGAATTATCACATCTGTGCTAATTATAAGTGAAGCTGTGGCCTGTGGCACAGGAAGACCAGGACGGATCTTTGTTGCATCAGTTGCAGAAACGCATCGGGAGGTTGTTCAGGTGGTGATGCAACGCAGAATAATGAGCAACGCACCCACTTCGTCAGGTTTAATCAACACGAAGAGGTGGATTTTGACGGCGATGTTGTAAAAATGGACTGCGGTGGAGACTAATGGGAAATTTGTTTGTGTTTTTCTTCCGGATTAATCCTGCGTAGCCATGTGATTGACGTTCAGTCAGGGCCGTTTAATTTGTCTAGTTTATAGAAAATAAATTGTTCGCGATATTGAAAAGACTTCCTTAAAAAAATATCTCTAGTAATTTCAGTAGTTATTAATGATATGTATATATCAACATATCAAAAAGTAAATTTCTTTTTGAATTTTTTAGCTTTTTTTAACAGGGGTGTCAAACATATGGCCAGCGGGCCAAAACCGGCCCGCTTGGGTGTTCAATCCGGTCCGATTGCTGAATTTTTAAAAAAAAATTACACACGTCATTTCCACGATATTTTTTTGTAAAATTATATAATGTTTCAGCCCCCTGGTGGACAGAGCTGTCACTGTCAAAATTGACCTGTCAAAAATCTGAAAACATGCCACTGGTATTTGAATTGTTGATAAGATTAAAAACAACTAGTGGCAGATTGGATGTATTGCTCAGAAAATAAACTGTAGTAATTTCAGTCGAAAGTAATAATAATTAATAATAATTATTATTATTATTAATGATACGTATATATCAATATATCCAAACAAGCACTAGTTATTTAATTGGAATAAAACCAATATGTTTTATGGACCTAAACAAAGCTTTTTTTTTTAGCTTTCTTTATCATTGGTGTCAAACATACGGCCAGCGGGCCAAAACCGGCCCGTCGCCGGGGACTTGTAACACGCCAAAGCAATGATTCATTAGGACTCAATTAACTGGGAGGCATGGGGCGCCCTACCATATGCCTGCAGATCCTGTGGCGGTCTGTAGCCAGCCTCCCTACCACTACGCTTGCAACCGTTTCTGGCACAGTACCGTCTCTCTATGTGTGTGGCGAGCTGTTTTTTTATTCTTTTTTCTTTTAATTCTTCTATAAAACAACTCCTGGAGATTTCGTATCTCCGTGCCCAGACGCAGTAGCTTCTGAGCTCAAAGTGAGTCACGCTGACCTTCAGCTTCAACTCATGGTGGACCGGGTTGGCACCGCATGAAATACTCCATCTCCGTCTACATGAAAGTACGCAACCGGTGAGCTTCAGATACCGTACTGTAACTCTTAGGAGGAAAAAAAAAAAAAACGAAAGAAAGAAAGAAAGAGAGACTCCCTGCTCAATCACCGCTTCACTGCGCTTGCCAAAAGGCAGCATGTGCTGCCGACAAGATCTATCCGCCTTCATGTTCGGTTTGTCTTATCTGTGCCAAGGTAACGCCCCCCCCCTCCCACCCTCACCCTTATCTTTATATGCCGCTGTCCTATTTAAATTAATGAAAATTGATAAAAGAAAAACAAACATCTCTGAACTGAATGTGATGTGACGTCATTTTGGCATACAGCAAAGTGATGACTGGAGACTGAAATGCAGTCCCAGTCCGTTACAGAGCCTTTTCTTTGTCCTTTTCTCTTCCCTTAGCTCAAATTTTCTGACATGTCAGAAATTCTCCCGACCGTACGACGGTGATTCGGGAACAGATAATCGGCCGTCGTTACCCCCTGGTACATTATTTATTTAATTTTGAGCGTTTCATTTACAGTCAGTTTCCTCCACCATTTTCATTTTTACAGATAGAGATAACGGGAAAAAACAGTCGTATGAAAAGTTCGCCATCAACAGTTTGCGTATTAGCTTGACTACGAACATGTCATATCTCCTAAAAAAATGGTAAGCTAACTTGTCGGCGCTAGGTTGATCCGTCCTTTTTGGGTTTAAGTAAACAAAGCAAAACCAGCCGAAGGATGAAAGTGTGTGACTTATAGTCCGAAAAATACGGTACAAGTCTTTAGTTTAGGCGGACAACTACCAAGCATTCTTCGCCACCCCTCCTGGCGATGAATCAATTTTTCAGTTGAAATTTCACGACCTCGATCCGCCAAGATTTTCCTTTGGTTGATTAAGTATAAGTAAACAAAGAAAAACCTTGGTCCGCCAAGATTTTCCTTTGGTTGATTACGGCCCTAGCGTTATGGAACAGATACTTCTGCAGAAAAATCATGATCTAAATAGATGGAACATGGTCCTGGAGCTGGGCTTCATTAACCTTCTACGACCCCCTGAGGTGGAATACGCAGTAAAATACTGTAAGAGGGAGTAGTACGTCTTCAGAGTGAATTAAAACTTTTCCAGTCTTGTTTACAAATGCACTAACAAAAGATTACAACCCTGTCAGGAGTAAAGCACGTCTAAAAAAATCTGTGCATCGTATAATGCGGGTGATTAATCGGCTGTTAATTTTTGATGTCATTTCGTTTCTGCGGCACAGACGGCCGAACTGCGGTGGGTTTCCGATTGGGAGCGCCGTGTCTTTTCCTTTAATTAAAAGTGCCTGCAGGAAACCGATTCTGTCCTTTGTGAGGTGGAGTCTGACTAAGCGACAAGCATCTGGCACAGCGCCGCGCGGTCCGCGTGACGTCTCGCGATGGCTCCTTTTCGAGATCGCGTCTCATCAGAGCGGCACAGCGGGAGCCTACGCTGATGTTTTTCCTTCTAATCAGCCGTTTAGAAGTGTCATCTGCCAAAGGCTCCACTCAGACTCCGATCGAGGGGTTTATACCAAACAACCCCCCGCCCCCGAAACGTCACTCCAATTCTGACCGCGCGTCGTTATTGCCATAGGAGTCGGTTTAATATTTCACTTATCGTTTGTCACCGTGATTTGCTGCCAATGGCCTGTATCTGCCGAGGTTTCATTCACACTGATCTCGGGAGTCCGATAACATACGGGACGACAACGGTTTCACAGCCGGTTTCACACCTTCTGCTGTTCCATGCGTGCGGCGGCCCTAATCGCTCATGTGAGATTAATGAGCGACGTCGAGGTGTGATGGGAGGCCGGGGCTGATTACAGTCACACGTACTGTGCCGTAATCAGGGAGTACCTCGTCACTTAATAAGACGCTTGTGTCTTGTACAGTGTACACCTCGTTTCACAAGTTGTATCGTCACAGCGGGAGAAATGGTACGACAAGGGCAGATATCGAAACCGTGAGGGGCTTCGCTAAGGGCGCGAGGGGGAGGCTGGCGAAGTGAAGCTGTGAGAATTTCGCAAAGTGATAGGTGACCTTATAGGTGACCTCTGAGTGTTCGCGATTGATCAAATAGATACAGAAAAAGAGTTTGACAGGTCGGTAGAAGAAATGAGGAGACACTTTCAAATAATTCAATTATATCTTTACTTCGCACTTCAAGGGTATGATATTAAAATGAACCATTGATGAATCAAGTACTTTTTTTTTTTTTTTTTCAAAGGGCTTTTGACATCATTTCGGTTCCGGGAAGCGACAGCAGATATTTAGATCTGACCCAAATCGTAAGGAGCTGTTGAAACATTTGAACAGATTGGGAACAGCCTGAGCGACCCAGATAGCGCGAGCCTTCCGAAGTAAACATTCATCACAGTAAATCACGCTTCCGTTTGATAACAACAACAAACTCAAACATTCGAGGGGCCAAAATTGAAAAAAAAAGCAAAATAAGAATATTGTTACACATACAAAGTGGGATATGTCAAACATACGGCCCGCGGGCCAAAACCGGCCCACTTGAAGTTTCGATCCGGCCGGCTTGATGAATTCTGAAAAATAAAGAAACGCATAAGCACTTCATGTTCAGGTAATATTTTGTCAAATTATTATTTCATCAAAAATGAAGATTTATTTAATGGACTTTTTTTTTGCATGAAAACAAAGGCGAAAAAAGACAGACTTTTTTGATATTTACAGGTAATTATGTTACGATGGTTTTATGGATGGAAAGGATTTATGCGGCCCCTGAACCTGATCGAGTTTGACGCCCCCTGGCTTATAACAATAACTCTGCAGGGCCTCATAAGACAACTCCGCCGGCCTTAAGTTCGACACTCGTGTTATTTTTACCTACAATTATTTCATTTTTTATCATCCTTGCTCGTCTCCCTTCAAACGTTTCTGTTAAGAAAAAAAACCCAAAACAAACACATTCTTTAATTCAATAAACATGACAAACACAATGTCATCCAATGTCACACTGAATGATGTTTGCCCAGCGCTCAATGTGTGGCACCTCTTTTCAGGCCAAAGAAAGCTGAAGGCCTGAATATCCAACAAAGCCCCCCCCCCCATCATGCCAACAGACGCGGTGCCAGCTAATGTGCTGCGATTGGCACGGTCTGTCTGTTAGCAAAGGCTCATTCAAGGGCATTAAGTTCCAATTTCAGGAAGGTTAATTCATCCACCCGGGTTGTGCCAGGACTCCCACTACAGTTGGACTTGAAACAGCTCGTCATTTGCCGCTCGTTGCTCCCCCCTTCCCACCCCCCTCCTCTAGTGCCGTCAATGTGAACCGCAATCATTAGCAATCTTTGTGAATGCACAGAAGCACCAGTCATGCTCTAATGTGCTACATTTACTCGTAAGCAGTACATCAAAAAAACAGACAGTGACATATTTCACCGCAGGTCTCCTTCAGGGGTGGCCGGAGAACAGCAAGCGTTTTTCCCCCCGCAGTCTCATTAGGGACTGATGATTCAGAGGAGGGTGTCTTGGTTTGATTTGCTAAAATGGTGATTTTCTTTTTATCTTTAATTACAGTCGCGGTGGACATGTGTTTTTTTTTTTTTTAATTAATTTAACAATCTTAACATGCTTCCTCTGTCTCCTTGCCCTGTAGAATCCCCGGAACTGAAGAAAAAAAAAAAGCCATCCTTGACCTACTCTGAAGATAAATATTCAATTCAATCCATGCAGTGGACTCGGGGAAAATTATACCTGAACAATATGCGGGCCCTCAGAAAAGATCAACAGTGGACCATGTGATACTCGACCTTCATGAAGAGGAACTGGAACGCACTCCAGGAGATGTCAAACTTGATCTGAAGTCGCTCTGGAGAGGGGACACGGAGCTCTTAATTCAGCCGTTGCCGTTCACGTGCTGTTTAACAATACTCAGCCGTCATGGACCAACGGTGAAGGAGGAGCGGCGTCAGCGGTAGATCCCAAGCATCTCACCATGGATGTGAAGGAGACTGTCTCCGCCAAGAAGCATCTGTGAACCGGGGGAGGGGGGACGCCGACGACCGAGAGTGAGGACGGAGGACGGAGGACGAGCTAGTGTTTTGCTATGTCCATGGTTGCATCCGCTGCGAGCTGGACTTAGGGACACAGCAGTGGAGGATGTCAGCGGAGGCGGAGCTCCATCCAGGGGTGAAAACCAGCCAGCGAAAGGAGTCCAGGAGGATCAGGGGTAAGTGATATTAGCACCTGTAGAAGCGTTTTGATACGAGTCAATATTCGGTTTAAGTTTTTTTTTTTTGTCCTTTGGGATACTGGCACTGACATACAGGATCAGCATTCGTTTCAGAATTACCGTATTTTTCAGAGTAAAGTCGCCCTTTTTTTTTCCATCCTTGGCTGGGTTTGCGACTTATACTCAGATATTAAAATATATAATTTCACATGTTCATTAATTTCACACTGACAGCCACTAGAGGGCACTCTAGACTTGTGTACCAGTATCTGCTACTACTGCGCCACTGAAAATTTACGTTTGTTATTTTCACACTGACAGCCACTAGAGGGCACTCTAGGCTTGTGTACCAGTATCTTCTACTCCTGTACCACTGAAAATGTTATATGTTCGTTATTTTTACACTGATAGCCACTAGAGGGCTAAAATATGGTAAACAATTTTGAAATGCAATTTTTTTTTAAAGTCTTATTCTTTTTATCTAACCAAATTCTGCCTAGGAACAAAAAACACCAATTAAAATAAATAAATAACCAGTTACCCAGTGCAGTGTTTAAGACAAAGATGCTAGTATTTTAGAGATGCAGTTAAAAAAAAGAGGGGAATAGCCATGATCTTCATTTCATATTCCATATCTGGTTAGACCTGAATAATGCCGGACCACATGGAAGCAAAGTTAGCTCAGCCTCGTCCCGTGGATCCAACTGTTTTAACAGCTTGTCACTGCTGGGCTTTGTGCTCCCTGTGGATACACTAGGATGCACAGCATCAGTGACAAAAAAAAAATGAAGAAGAATCATTTTCAAAATGCTCAGCAGGAGTTTGACATATGGGATATAATGGGGTCGAAAAGAGGGAAAAGAAAGAGAAATCCAGAGCGAGTACGACGGGGGATCACTCGCTCACTTTTTTTCGTTTCTGCATCCGCATGAATATTGCTCGTCCGGTCGATCCAGCCGCGGCAAGGCTAGGTCCTCTGTGGCTGGTTTCCCTGCCTCTTTCAGCTTTCTCAGATAAATGGCAAGTCTGGAGGGCGGCCCATCGATTTAAGTTAAGTGGAAGGGAACAAGCTAGAGCTAGAGAGAGGGGGGTGTGTGGGGGGAGTGTGATCTGAGAGGGACAGAACAGAACGCCGTCCCCTGACTTTATGTATGTTAATCACGCGTACTGCAGAGACCGCTATCACCCTCAGAAACCATGCTATTTGGATCCATATAGATGGAAATGGCGCAGCAGAGGTGGCTGTGAGCAGGTTGGATATTTATGAAGGACACAGGGATCAGGTTGATGACTAATACCCGTTTTCTTTTTAGGGGGTGTTGTGGTAATGCATGTAGCGAGTAGAAGAAAGCGTCGGCGCATATGAAGAAAAATTAGTGCCGTTAGTTGTCCATGCAATGTCAGTTACCGGGGATGTATGGTGGTGCTGTTGTTAGCATGTATCCCAGAGGAAAGATGGGCAACTTTAGCTTTAGTTGGTGTTTCTCTTAGGAGTTTAATGTTTTTAATTTTTTTTTCTTTGGTTCTGTGGTTTTATACTTCCTACTTACTGTATTTTCTGAAACTATAAATCGCTCCAGGGTATAAGTCGCACCAGCCAAAAAAATGCATAATAAAAAAGAATGGTGTTTCTGTTAGGAGTTTAATGTTTTTAATTTTTTTTTCTTTGGTTCTGTGGTTTTATACTTCCTACTTATTGTATTTTCTGAAACTATAAATCGCTCCAGGGTATAAGTCGCACCAGCCAAAAAATGCATAATAAAAAAGAAAAAAAAAAAAGTAAGTCACACAAGTGCCCTCTAGTGGCTGTCAGTGTGAAAATAACGAAGATGTAAATTTTAAGTGGTATAACAGTAGCAGATACTGGTACACAAAGCCTAGAGTGCCCTCTAGCGCCTGTCAGTGTGAAAATAACAAACGTGAAATTATATATTTTAATATATAAGTCTCACCTGTGTATAAGTCGCAAACCCAGTCAAAGGATGAATAAAGTGCGACTTATAGTCCGTAAAATACAGTACTTATATTTCCGAAAAAACATTTAAGTTGGGGATCAGGTGGATTAGCATTGATTAGGGATGGCTCGATCCATACTTAGGATCGGTCGATATCAGATAAAATTTCAGGATCGAACATCAAAATAAATAAAGAAAAAAAATACTTAAGCCCAAATGCTCAACTTGCTTTGCTTTATTAATGTTGAAAATAAACATTTACCACATACTGGAAAACCAAAATGATCTGCACAGCTATTAGGTACATTGTTGTACTATTCATAAATGAACCGGGTTTTACAAAGAGACGTCTGTCAAACCAGACTCTGATCGTCTGATTCCACCTCACAGTAAAACTCTCCTCTCACCAGCATCAAATGAATTGTTTTACATGCATGACCTAACACCGTTTCCATAGCAACCGCTACTCTGTACCATAATAATCCTTGCACATGAAAACGAGACATTTCAAAAAGATGACAAGGGAGACAAATGAAGAAAAAGGGAAGAAAAGAATGCGGGACAAGGAGACATAGAAATGGAAAATATAAAAAAAAGTAAACCACAAACATCTCCATTATGAATACTGGCTGTTCCAACAGCGGTTTATTTCAGCCACTCGTTTCACTATTCATGTCTGGATTTGGATTTTGGAGTTTCGAACATTTTTACCGTATTTTCCAGAATAGAAGTTTCTTTTTTTTTTCAACCTTTGGCTGGGTTTGCGACTTATACTCAGGTGTGACATGGTACAATGACATGGTGGGCCTGATTGGGCCCGCAGGCCTTGAGTTTGACACACCTTACCTTATTTTTTTTTTTCCCGTCTCCAGCTATTTTGCATATTTTACACTCTAATTACATGCAAGTAGAGCAGGTGATAATTAACCGTAATTACTATTGTTTCTTTTTTTTTTTCCGAATTCCCATCGATGCTAAAGGAAACTGAGGTTTGGAGAAACCCACGCACGTGATGTTTAGCTCTTAATTTGCTGACTCTGACGGAAAGTATTTTTGTGCAGACAGAGAGGGGGGAACAGATGGCAGCAACAGATTTTCCTTTTGCAGACAAACAGTTTTCTACTCCCGTGTAACGTCATCGCTCTCCCGGTTGAGTTTTCGCAATCTTTTTCCACATCCTAGGTGCATAACACCAGCGCGGATGTTTGATGCGAGGATTTTCTCCTTTGCGGTCGTCGTCGTTGCTCCGCCGTTAACGCCGGATGAACAGCATGTGTCACGACGCTAACACGGAGACGTGCAGCCGCGGATACA
>NC_024326.1:5247308-5248456 GCF_000523025.1 Cynoglossus semilaevis
AAAACCTTTCCTCCCGCGAAGGGGGGGTGTCGGGGGGGGGGGGGGGTTCTTCTGACTCTCCATCTGCTGCCATCTGTCCCTTCACTGTCCCCATTCCACTGCGGAAAAGGAGCAGGATGTAAGATTGTGATCGGAGCCCTGAAAACAGCGTGGTGCAACGCTAACAGTAATTGCTCTCGCCACATGGTCCCGTTGCAAGGACGGTGTCTTGGCGTCTTGGCATCGTAGCGTTCGAGTCGTTAACCACCGAGGGCTTATGTTTCCCGAAGAAGGGTGTCGCTTTTGATAAAAGCGCAAGGATGAGGTGTGGATAAATTAAGGCGGGGGTGTCAAACTCGTGGTTCAGGGGAGTGGATTTGGCCCTTGGGCCGTATGTTTGACACCCACGAATTAAGAGAAGGAGAAGAGCTACCACTCTACGACTGTCTGTACCAGTGGTTCCCAAAATGGGGGGCGCGGTGCCATTGCAGGGGGGCGGGGGGGGAAAAAATGAATGTAATGCAAATGTAGGCCTTGTTTTTTTATACTCTTTTCTGCCAGTCAACTGACCAGAGTTGGCAATGCTAGCATAAAACAGATACGTTTTTGACGGAATTCCCTCATAAATGCAAAGCAGAGGTGAAAATCCTCTTATGAACCAGAGGGGGGCGCACTTGAGGAAGTTTGGAAATCATTGGTCTGTCCAACTGTTTTTTTTTTTTTTCTCTGTTGCTTCTCCTGTCGATCTGAGCCGTTTCGCTTCCTTCCATTCTAGCCTAGCTTGCTAACCGTGGTGACATGCCTGCAGGAATCCACACAGCTGAGCTAGCATCAGAGACCACCGAAGTTAGTGTGCAACCAGTCACTTCCGCCATCCCTGGAATAGCGGGCAGGTTGCCAAATGCTTGAAAAAAAAAAAAAAAAAAAACGCCATTACCGATAAAATTGATCTAAATATCTCTTCGGCAACTGCATGACTCATAAAACTTGTGGGGGGGAAAAAAAAAAAATACGGCAGCTCCTCTGCCGTCCTCCTTCTCTGCCCTGTTTATTTACAGTGTATTACGACGTGAAATGGCGCGCCCTGCAGCTCTTTTAGATTTATACAGCGCACTCACTCGATCAGAACCCACAGCACGTACCGCCGAAGTTACACCGCCGTGTCAAGG
>NC_024326.1:5249092-5258826 GCF_000523025.1 Cynoglossus semilaevis
AAAAAAAAATCCTGAATTGTTATCAGGAGTAATGGAAAAACAAATAGTACACAAAGTCCGCGGTGAAATCCGAGTGATCCCGTTTTTAAAATGCAACTGGAGCAGCATGCATTTTACATTACATTACAAAGTGCATGAGTTAGTTCGACGTAGACGGGGGGATGTCGGAGCACGTTCTGAAGCAGCACTAGTTATCACACAAATCGGAGGTCCTCTGCATGTGCCGTGACTTTGACTTTGTCTCTCATTAATGTCTCAATGTCTCTCCCATCGTGGTAGTTCCAAGCATTCCAAGACCCACCGCGAGAAATGGGACAAATCACGAAGTAGAAGGAAAATAGTGAACGAGAGAGACAGGCGAGGGGAGACGCTCAGAGATGCTAGGACGCACGAGCCAATCAGCGTGAATTAGCGTGTATTAGCCAATAGTATTGCATAGGTAAACAAAGTCGCCAGCGGTCGTTATCAAATGCGCTTATCTAAATTTTTAATTCCGAAACGTTTGTATGTACTGTATAATTATTTTGTAATTTTTTTGCTATATTTCGCGAAATCGGATTTTTAAAAAAATCTGCAATGTATTGAGGGAGCGAAAGGAGAACCGCGATATAGAAACGGACCATTGTACATTTCTTGATGTGTCCCGTACAAAATTACCAACGGACCGGCACCGGCCCCCGAACCAGGGATTGGGGACCGATACAGTCAACTCAACACATTAACTCAAAATTATTACCTTCACCAAATATAAAATATATATTAAAAAAATGTAAAAAATTAACCTAAGAGCTCAAATGATTTTTCCACATTTTTACATAAAATTAATTTTAAAAAAAAATCAAAATTCCTTGTTTTTTTTGTTCAGCATCACGTGATCGACGCATCCAGCCGCTTAAATGTGCCGTTAACTCATATGGTACAGGGGGCTTCTGACCTAGAAATGAACAACCGAGGGGCCTGGAACTGTTCAATTCTCCAAGGTGCTGGCGACCTTGATTTGAAATCCTGTTTTTTTTTTTTTTTTCTTCACGTACAAAGGAAATGGCGACCTTGATTTGAAATCCTTTTTTTTTTTTTTTTTTTCTTAACCTACAAAGGCGGCCTCAGCGTTGAAGTGTTGACGCTGGCTCGCACAGATTATGAGGCGACGGTCCGAAGACAGCGAGTGCCTTGCTCGCCCCCCCTCCCCTCCCCCCCGCATAATCAAAACGGGACGAGGGAACGCGGCGTGTTGAACAAGGTATCAGTGTCGAGGCGGTGACAGGGCAGCCGCAGAGTCTGACAGACAGAATAATCACTTGGCAAGATTTCACATCACCTCCACGACACCACGAAAACATCCATCAAGCTCAAGGATTGGGATGGGGGGGGGGTTCGAGGGGGCATTGTGGGTAAGCGCTGGACTGGAGTTGATTTTCCCCCCAATAAAAGCCTGTATTTTTGTTGGGAGGGGTTCGAGGGGGCATTGTGGGTGAGCGCTGGACTGGAGTTGATTCCCCCCCCCAATAAAAGCCTGTATTTTTTGGAGCTGCTGGTTGAATTTAGAGTGGAACCAGCATTTCAATTTCCATTCCAATTTTTTTTTTTTTTTCTCCGAATGTTCTCTGCTTCTGCACGTAATTTCCTAATGTTCTTTTATATAATTATTTACGGAATAACCCATTTTTGCACTCTTTGTGTCTTGTGTCTTCAGGTCAGGACCGTAGCGAGACGGGGCTTATTAAGCGTTTCCGCGGTGATGGTGTGCGGTACAAAGCCAAGCTGATCGGGATTGATGAGGTGACGGCGGCGCGCGGGGACAAGCTGTGCCAGGACTCCATGATGAAGCTGAAGGTGCCGACTCTCTATATCTATAGCTCTATATTGTGACTTATATATTAAAATACATAATTTCACACGGTTTTTATTTTCACACTGACAGCCACTAGAGGGCGCTCTAGGCTTGTTTACCACTCCTGTACCACTGAAAATGTACATGTTTGTTGTTTTCACACTGACAGCCACTAGAGCGCACTCTAGGATTATTCGAAGCCTCATTCTGACATCTGATTCGTGCCCTCTGTATGACTCCAGAGGTCACCGACCAACAGCCGGTTAGAGTCAATGACAGGGTCGATACAGACCTGCTATTATCTGGACAGGGGGATAAAGGAAAGGGTCTTTGCTGATTGACAGCATCAATCAACCCCTTCTCTTTCTCACTTCACTTGTTCTTATCCTATTTTCTGGTCCTTAAAATCTCTTAAATCCTCTCGTTCTCAATTTTCAAGTTTCCTTTAAAAAAAAAAAACCCAAAACAAACACTTTCAGTGTTAAACATTAGCTCGCTCTGAAAGACTGGTCTCAGATGAAGGTTAAATGACGAACAGGATGTGTTAAGTAAACATCTGTGAGCAGTTTCCAACACAGCAGGCGAGTCCTTCTGGTCTTTTGTCTTATTTCTTTTGTCTTATTTCACTCTGCGTCTTCCCATTTCCCTCTAACTGGATGGCAACGCACTTTAACGCTATTTACATCGCAGATGGTTTTTTTTTTCTCGCGAAATATTGCGAAACATTAACTAAAAGACATGATAAAATAATTATACATCTGAAAGTTTTCGCATTTGCGAAAGAGCGCTGGCTAGCTTTGTTTACCTAGACAAGATCGTATACAGCAATACTATTGGCTATTAAAATGTGTACTCTGTGTACTATTGGCTAATTGAGCATGCTCTTCTGTTCCTCACGCTGATTGGCTCATGCTTCGTGGCATCTCTCACTGTCTCACCGTCTCCCCCTGTCTGTCGGCCACTCTCTCGTTCACTTCGCTCTGCGTCGCCTTTAAATAACTCCTAACATATATTTTGCTTTTTAGCAAATTCCGAGCTATTTTTATTTGTTTCATCATGGTTGCTAATTTAAATAAATGCGTAATTATATGTACAAACTTATAAAAATAATCGAATTAAAGCTAACTACCGTTGAGATAGCTGTTTTTGGTCATTTTGTCTTGATTGATTAGCTGAACTATGATTTGTTGTTTATGCTAAAGTTATTGCGGCAACCGACTTAGCTACAATTCCGACTAACTTTAAGCTGTTATAAAGCTATTTTGTGATATGTCGGCTAACGTTTAGCCGTTCTAATACTCGCATGACTTTTCCTTGTGTATTTATGTGTTGTACACTCTTAGCTCTTTCCTTCATGCTATGTTATCGTTAATCCTTCGCAGGGAGTGGCTTCTTCGGCTCGTTCCAAAGGGGAGCACAAGCAGAGGGTCTTCTTGACAGTCTCCTTTGGTGGGATCAAGATCTTCTGTGAAAGATCAGGGGTGAGTAGCCAAGACAAACCACTGTATGAGTTGCTGCCACCTAGTGACGCTTCTTCATCATTCAACCATTACAGCAGCAGCACACGTGTACTATATTCCATTGGAATCTATCTGCAGTTTTCATCCTGCTTCTAATTCAAACCACTGTATGAGTTGCTGCCACCTAGTGACGCTTCTTCATCATTCAACCATTACAGCAGCAGCACACGTGTACCATAATCCATTGGAATCTATCCATCCATCCATCTATTCATCCATCCATCCATCCATCCATCTATCTATACATCCATCTATCCATCCATCCATCCATCCATCTATCTATACATCCATCTATCCATCCATCCATCCATCCATCTATCTATCCATCCATCCATCCATCCATCCATCCCATCCATCCATCCCATATGTATTTGATCCAGAGGAGTCTTCACTCACTGCCCGTCTCTCGAGGGAAACCAGCGTAACACGCTGCCCAGCCTGGAGGGATTGGATGTTTTGTGCACGACCTACTTCAGATCACTCAACGTTCCTCGTCTGTCTAATGAAACTGATGTTATGAGACAGTTGGTTTCTGTTTCCGCCCTGGCTCTCGTCCCGCTGGCAGATACCGATACCTGCTGTTCCATTACGGAATGATGGAGGGCTTCAGCTCTCTCTCTCTCTCTCTCTCTCTCTCTCTCCCCCTCCTCCCCCCCGGGGGCGCAGTGTGGGCTACGAAGCCCTCGCTGCTCGTCAGTCCTGACCGATAATTACCACTCCATTCCCCCCCCCCCCCTTAATGATCATTGCCACTAATGCTAATTGCACCGTTGCTCCACCTCTGCATAATGAGCTATCGGCGTTCGCACCCGGCCGCATCCCCCCCCCAACCCACCCCCCCACCCCCCCCCCCCCCCCCCCCCCCACCAACACCAATGATAATATCTATATCTCTTTATACAAAGAGTGATGGTAATGGCCGCTTGTTCTTTCTAGCCTTTAATGAAACCGAACATTAGGGCTCCCGCCGCCGCCAAGTAGCTCGCCACATTCTGACAGGATCATTTGTCGGTTCGGGAAATCAACTCTTCACTCGCCATTTTATTTACCGATTACAGGCTCTTAATATCTCCCTTGAGTGATTATGGTAAAAGAAAAAGAAAAAAACGCGGATCACCGCGACGCAGTCAAGTAAATACCTCACGTGCAGTAAAGCTGACGTGAGCCGGTTTGGGATGAACCAGATTTGTCGTATTACTTTGGTAATATCCATAACCCGGGATTGGGTGTCATCTAATATTTCAATAAAAGCCTTTCCTGTTTGTGCTAAGAGACCCAGCAGAAGGCATTTCCTAATTACATTTAAAAAATAAATATTTTCATATTATTTTTTATGTTTTTTAAAGCAGTATTTCCAATCAATTGTGTTTCAATCAGGGATCCATTTTTTTTTTTTTTTTTTTTTTTAAAACACATTTGAAAACCCCCTATAGACAAATATGTGAATTGTTGTTGTCCTTGCGTTTGTCCCCCAGGTTCTCCTACATCACCACTCGGTCCATGAAATAAGTTACATTGCCAAGGACACCAGAGACCACCGGGCTTTCGGCTACGTCTGCGGGAAGGAGGGCCACCACAGGTTTGTGGCCATCAAGACGTCGCAGTCGGTGAGCGCCAAAAACAAAAACAAAAACAAAAAAATTCTGTGTACGTGACCGTACCTGGCAGACAGTACAGTTGGGCTTCGAGACACTAGCTAAATACGAGTTTCGAAGATTTTTTTTTTAGATATTTTTAACGTGGAAAATGCTTTCGAGATACGCTGTACTTTGAGATACAAGTTTCTTTTAGTGCTGCATATTACAGTAGAGTACTGCGAGGCTCAGTACTCGCAATACTCCATCCAGTGCTAAAAGATGACATCTGCTGCTCTAGTTAAGCTGTCATGGCCAAGCCAATGTATTTGTCACCTAGTAACCCTGCTAACCACATGGGCACGGACCACGCAGTCGGCTTCAGCGATTATTATCTCATGCGCTTTCTGCCATTAGCCACCATGCTAGTCCCTTCCTGCTGTCAATTAGGGAATCCGATGGTAGGGAAATTATGTGTCTGATCAGTCTGACTCACAATCTAGGGCAGGCATGAGCAAACTAAGGCCCGGGGGCCGGATGCGGCCTGTTCAGCTGTCCGAATTTTATAATTTATTTATATTATCATTATACTTCTGCTTTTTTTCCCCCTGCAATACCCACGTTTCCCCAGTAGATGGCGTCGAAAATGATAAAAGCATTTCAGCATTTTAGCCTTTGAGCTTGACTTTTACATGTCATTTATCTTCCTCCTCCTCCTTCCAGGCCGAGCCGCTCATCATCGACCTTCGCGACCTGTTCACGCTCATCTACGACATAAAACAGCGCGAGGAGCTGGAGAAGAAGGCTCAGAAGGACAAGCAGTGTGAGCAGGCGGTTTACCAGGTAGGACGCTCTGAGCCCTTGTTTAGATTCTCACTTTCAGCTTTCCATTCAGAGGTGAGATCACACGTTTTTTTTTTTTTTGTTGTGGTTTTTTCGTAGGGCGTTAAATTTCGGTTAACTTTCACCATCACGGTAGTTGCGTTCCAAGACCCACAGTGAAAAGGGAAAATCCGCGTAGTAGAGGCGATATAGTTATTGTATTATTTACGTATATGTTATCAACCCTCCCTAGACTGTATTACCCTTTCACACACAATGTTATGCACAGTAGAGTTGTAGAATGGAAATATAAGACATACATAATACGTAAATAAATGAAATACATGACGTGGCGGAGGTTAGCGCTCAGCTGCAGGAGACAGTGAACAGAGGAGTGACACTGGCCAAGACGGACAGACCGTATATGAAAGCCGGGCTCAGCACAGAAGTGAACATTATTGTAAAGAAAAACAAAGGCTTTTAACTGTCATCTGTGTCGGCGTCTTCGTTTGGGCTTCGTAACAGAAGCCTGAGAAGACGATCAAACACAAGAGCACAGACAAGGGGAGATGCTGAGAGATGTAATGAAACATGAGTCAATCAGCGTGAGGAACACAATGCTGTGTTCGATCTCCTCTAGGTAAACAGAGCCACCAGCGATATCTTTTAGTTCATTTTTTGCTATATTTTTTACATTTTTTAAGCTAAGAAAATGTTTTTATTATGAAAATAATGAAACTATTGGGAATTCAAAAATTACCGTAAAATACCGCGATTAGCTTCAAACTCTCTCCGCGATGTACTAAGGTTGCGAAACGAGAACCGCGATATAGAGAGGGAACACTGTATATATTTGTCTGATTTATTTATTTATTTTTTTTTTTACTATCCCGCTTGTTTGAACACTAAGACGTTCGGCTGTTGCTCGACGCTATGTTTATCTATTTTATTACAGTATTAAAAAAAAAAAAAAAAACATTTTATTACAGTATATAAAAAAAAAAAAAGGTTTAATCTCCCCTTTTGTTCCAAACCTGCACAGACCATCCTGGAGGATGAAGTTGATGACCCAGTTTACCAGGTGGGTCACACAGCGCAGGAAACACAAACACTGCAGACTAGCTTAACTGGTGCTTTACTGCTAAACCTTTGTTAAAACTCCTGATTTTCCACCTTTCCAGAAATGCACAGTAGATCATCGTAGTGGACAGTATTGTGTTCAACCATTAACTCCCATTTTGCAGTGTTGTAAAACCATACGTTTTTCTTTTTTTTTTTTAGTTGATTTATGTATATGTTCTGATTTCTTCCCAAAGGGAAACTCCCTGTTACCCAGTTACTTTTATTTGGCTGATTACATGATATTTCTTTTTCAAATTTTTTTTTTCTCTCTGTTATTGTGCTAGCTCACACTGAATACAGACAACGCTAACCTTTCCTCTGAATGCCCAGATCTCCTTGCTTTTCTCTCTCTCTTCATTGCTGTGTTGAAGTCTGGAAATTATTTGTCATTTCTGTCTGAGAAGCTGGTTTCACATTGATGGCTAGCCTTTGTGGATGATTCGTGTTTATTGGTCATTAACTCTCCTAGAGGTTTTGCAGTTTTTGCTAAAGTCAAAAATCCATTTATAGAGGCAATGAAGCTAGCTGTATAGCATTGGTTTTGAAGTTACAATTGTTACTTTTTAATTTAATTTAATTACTAAATTACCGTAATTCCCGGACTATTGAGCGCACCTGAATATAAGCCGCACCCACAAAATGTAAAAATGTAAAAATGCACTTTTTTTTTTTTTCCCCCATGTCCCTTTAGGGGCTCCGTACGAACATGAAGGGTTTGTGTATTTTTTTTTAATTTTTTAATTTTCAAAATTCATCAAGCCGGCCGAATTGAACCACCCAGCGGGCCAGTTTTGGCGCCGCGGGCCGTATTTTTGACACCCCCCCATGTAGACCAATGGAAGTTGTACAGCTCAAAGATCAATTATTTGCGTTAAATAAGTAATGAATTACAGACCAGGATTAACGTATGCATGAAACGGGTATAGGTGTGTTTTTTTTTTTTTTTAAATACCCCTGTGAGAGAGTGAAGTAGTGTGTGTGCCCCCCCCCCCCCCCCCCCCCCCCCCCCCACACTCTCCGCCGCAAGCGTATTTTTGACACCCCCCCATGTAGAACAATGGAAGTTGCACAGCTCAAAGATCAATTATTTGCGGTAAATAAGTAATGAATTACAGACCAGAATTAACGTATGCATGAAACAGGTTTTTTTAAATACCCCTGTGAGAGAGTGAAGTAGTGTGTGTGCCCCCCCCGCACCCTTTCAAAAAAAAATATCGAATGACTCCTTTAATTTGATATCTATGACAAATGAATGACATGTTTAAGGACTTGTGAGTCATCTTGTTCCTGTGCCGTTTTCCTATTGGTCTCAGGCCTTTTTTCCTTTCCTTTTTCTCCCATTCATTTCTCTCCATGGAACTCGGAGCAACGATGGGGGGAAAAAAAAACAAAAAAAAAATTCTATTTATGATCTTGTTTTGCTCTTCATTCCACGCCAACCTCACCCTCTGCTGTGCTTTCATTTATTCACATCAGTGCCACCTTCTGGTTGTATATATGTTTTATATGCCAATCTCTCTTTTTTTTTTTTTTTCCTTTCTCTTTCTCTGCTCTTACCTCATTATTTTGTGCTACTCTCTCTCTCTCTCTCCCTCCCTCTCTCTCTCACTTTGCCGACTACTCCTGTTCTGTAGTACATAGTCTTTGAGGCTGGACACGAACCCCTCCATGGCCCCCAGTCAGAGGAGAGCATTTATCAGGTACAGAGGCAAGCCTTGCCCCTCCCCCTCCCCTGCTCACCCTTCCTCCCTCTTGATACCTTAAAAAAAAGAGAGACTATAATAGGGGTAATTTTCGAGATTTTTTGATTTTTTTTTTATCTCTAGTTTTAAATGACCCCTTGGGCTTTAGAAAGCAGATAAAAGAAAAGTCACATGAGTCCAGCTATGACAGTCGAGACAAGCACGTTGAGCAGTGGTTCATCTTTTAATCCAATCAGAGTGTAGTTGACTGCAGTAGTCTTTGACAAAATAAAGGGAATGAACGTGATTTTTAAAATTTTTAAAATCTCGTAAACGCTACTGGTTCGAACGATTATTATGTCATATTATGAAAACAATTTTTCAAATTAAAAAAAGTGAACGGCGTAGCTTTAGCCTATAAAACCAGACATTTATATCAACAGTAATGGGAGGACCACAAGCGAATTGTTCAATAGAGTTATTTCAATTTAGCTAGGAATATCTTAGGAAGCAGTTTGAAGCAGATAAATGTAAAAAAAAAAATTAGAAAAAAATAAGAAAAAAAGATTTTGTAAGTATCTACTAAAACATAATTGACAGGGACTTATTATAAAATTATTATTATTTTTTATTTCTTAATTTAGAAAAAATTTTGTCCCAACATTTGGGTTTATAAACTGCACAATAATTTAGCATATTTTTAATATTCAATTATATATTTTTTTTTTTTTGAAAGAAAACTGCAAAAATTGTTTTCAACCTAGTTAGTTAGGGCCACTTTAAGGACCAGGTCTGTCTCTAGGGGGCGATCAACAGCTTTTTTTTCTCTCGCAATCTCCTGATGCCGCTGCGCTCTCTGCCTCTGTGTTTTGCTTTTCTCTGAAAAAAAAAAAAATATATATATATCAGAAGGCAGGTTAATCGCCAGCTACGGCGTTCGATCTCGGAAGGAAACAGGAGTTGATAAAGTTGCGTTGCGTTGCGGAAAAAAAGACGAAGCGGAAGCATTTTCCGATTGTCCCATGAACCAGTAGAGATGATTTTCAAATATAGATTTAAAATTTTTAAAAAAAGATAGAGGGTACATTTGAATCACTGCAGTTAGATTTTTTTTTTTTTTTTTTTTCGGTTCTACCACACCCTTGTCTTTAGGTTTTTTTAAAACATTGTTTGAATAACCCCC
>NC_024326.1:5259732-5263098 GCF_000523025.1 Cynoglossus semilaevis
AAAAGAAAATTTTCAAAAAAAAAAATTGTTGTTTTTTTTTTTTTTTTTTTGAATTTTTAAACTGAATCTATCGCAAATGTCAGAGCTGTTAAGGCTGCTGTAAAAAAATAAACATTTTAATATTTTTTTAAATATTTTTATTAATCATTTTAATATTATTGAAGAAAATAGAAACAAACCAGTGTTCAAATTTATTTTTATTTTTTTTCCCCTATTTTGAAGTAAAAAAAAAAAGAGGACAATTCAATGACCAAAAGATACACGGACTCACCAAACACTCCATGTGTTGCTTGTACCCAAATGAAATGTTGGGGGAGGGGGGCAAAAAAAAACAAAAAAAAAAACAAACAAAAAAAAACGCTTATTTTGATTTCCCTGCTGTCCTTGAACTGCAAATATATTTCATCTCATCGTGGCAGGTTTTATGAGTTCCTCGCCATCATGCCGTGACCGCACTCGCACATCTCTCAAATCTGTTTTTTTATTTTTTTTTATAAAACATTTATACCAGCCAACTTTTCCAGACCACAGCATCCCTCCCCGGCACTCTGTCAGTGTTGTTTGTTGTACAGCATATCAAGTAGACCCACCGTCCTGACCCTGTGTCGCTATCTCAACCAAACAGCCTCATGCCAGCATAAGTAGCAGCGCTTCCATATCTCCAAGTGTTACTGCTTGTCTGTTCATTCAGTTGGAGCTTTTCGGCGATCCTAGGACTCCCCCCGATGTCTGTCAGTGCTTGAGAGAGGGGGGGGGGGCACACCAGTATCCAATCTCTACTTTTTTTTTTTCACCAAATTCTCAGCCCTTAAATGGTTCCATGGTGCTGCACAAACCCTGTAACCCTTTATGTCTTGGAGTTCTCCAGATAGACATAAAGAGGCGGGTTTTGTGATAGCTGTACTTTTTATTTTTATTTTCCTTCTTTCCACTAGTAGTATCCCTTTAAAGCATGCAATTCTTTCGTGTGTTTTTTTTTTTTTTTTTTTTTTTTTTTTTTTTTTTTTTTTTTTCATTTTTTGTGCATGGCCCCGAATACATTTCACGCAACTAATTGCCATTACTCAAAGCCTCTAGGTGGCATGAGAGGACCACACTGGGGTACCAGAGTATTAACTAGTGGTCGTGTCTCCTTATAGCACGGGTGTCAAACTCATTTTGGTTCAGGGGGCCACAGTGCAATAATAATAATAATTTTACCTATAAAAACCAACATGCCTATTTTCTGACATTTTTTTATGACTTTTATATCCAAAAAAATGAGTTTTTGTGTTTTTTTTTATTTTTCAAAATTAATCAAGCAGGCCGGGTTGAACCCCCTAGCGGGCGACATCTGACATTTTTGATGATTTTTATATCCAAAAAAATTGAGTTTTTGTGTTTTTTTTTTATTTTTTTAAATGAATCAACCAGGCCGGGTTGAACCCTCTAGCGGGCCAGTTTTGGCCCACAGACCTTATGTTTGACACACCTAGCTTATAAGGTGAGGTGGCCCTCACAGGATCTACCTGTTTATTCGTCAACCCATCTGATAACAAACTACCATCGGAAGATAAATCCGCGCTCTCACGGGCTCCCGTGTTGATTGGCAGACGTACGAATATCTAATCTAAGCCCGCGTTACAGAATTGAATAGCCCTTTTTACCCGCTCAATTATAGCGAGCCGTGGAAGATTCATTTGAGATCCATTTTCTGATAATGAAACACGCAGATAGTTGTTTCATTGTCTTCTGTTTCAGTGAATATATGCGACTCCCCCCACACCACACACCCACCTGCCCCTCCGGCATTTCAGTTTTAAGATGAATTCAAGGGGTTTTTTTTGTTGTTTTTTTTTTTTGTTTTTTCTCTCAGTATAAATAACCACTTGTGGTGATGAATCACCATGGATTTTCATTTCTCTGTTTTCCCTTCATTCAACTTACAGAATATCAACCACATTGATCTGTTTGGTGACATGTCCACTCCTCCTTCGGTGAGTATGACCACAGATTTTCACCCTGGCCAGTTCAAACATATTGTATTGTGATTTTTTTTTTTTTTTCATTTAACAATCAGCGTACACAAAATTAAAAAAATTTTAAAAAAATTAAGTTAATTGTATTTTCACTCCAAGTAATATTTGAAAAGTCATGCATAAAGGCTAAAATGCTAAAATACTTTTAGCCTGCTCTACGCCATCTATAGGGAAAATGATGGCATTGCAGAAATATAATCACAATACAAACCTACTACTATGTTATTTGGACATGTTTGGCGGGCCGGATTACAAAGCTGAACGGGCCGCGTCCGGGCCCCCGGGTCTTAGTTTGCCCATGCCTGCCGTAGGCAGTGGCAGATGTATGAGAGAGGTTCTGAAGGACAAAAAAAAAAGTCTCCCCCTTGGGGACAAAACCTGATAACATATATATTTTTTTGTACAAACCACTATGAGTTGCTGCCCCCTAGTGACTGGAGGCTTGTTATCATTCAAGCATTACAGCAGTGGTACACTTATGTGTAACACCAGGGGGCCCCGCTCCACTATTTGAGAACTACTGCCCTAGCGGGATGCGAAAGGGGACATTCAGTGTACTGTCTTTATTCGTGCTTGATCAATAAACCAGCCTCCGGTCACTAGATGGCAGCAGAGCAGGCTGCCTGTTCAACCTAGTAGAAGAAGAACTCATACAGCGGGTTTTGTGCAGATAAATAAATACATACCACCACCAGGCACTCAATAGTATTTCAATCTGGAGAGGGGTGGAAAAAAACGTCTGTCCCTTAAGGCGGTGAACGAAGCCGAAAATAATTGCGAACCACTGGATTACACTCTCCTCGACATTAACATATCTGTTTAGCTGCCAAATGCCTTGGAGAGTATGTTCATTTTAGATTAATTAAAAACAAAAACTAATTTCCCGGACAATATTTTTGACGAGCCTCAACTAACGTTGCTATAAGTTTGTACGAGTAAACCTAAAGTCCTTTAGCGAGAAACCCATTGACCTCTGTTGGCTGTTTGACAGCAGTGACGTCCGTGTGTGTATGTTTGTTTTGTCCGGGCATCTCCTCTCGCAGATGCCTCCGTCTCCTGCCAACACGTTGGACCCAAGCAGGAGCAGCCGCCAGCAGCAACAAAATCCCGCTGATTTGTACGCTCCTTTCAGTCCTACTTCTGTGCCATCAGGTAAACTCCGCAAAGTGAAACGCTGCATTTTTTTTTTCTTTCAAACATCTAATATGTATATATATGTATATGTATACATATATATACTTATACTGTACATACACATATATCTACATATACATACAGTACGCATATATGTATATATATATATATATAAATATTTATATATTTATATATATATTTATGTATGTATGTA
>NC_024326.1:5263359-5285244 GCF_000523025.1 Cynoglossus semilaevis
ATAGACTGCAATCGTTCAGGACCAGCGTTGTAATCGAAGTCATTTAAGAAAACGGGGCCCCAAATTGACTAAGAGGCTCAAAACAAACAAGAAAACACCTCATCGGGCGCATGCATCTAAGAATAGAAGGCTATAAAAAAAAAAAAAAAAGCTGCCTTGAACGCACCATGGTGGTAAATGCTGCCTATCTGCCTGTACACTTACGCTGCTAAGTGATAATAATAGCGAACGTAACAATTACTAAGATTACCCGTGAAATCAATGGCTGTTGTAAGAATCTTTTAATCCATTAAGTTAAAAGCTTTAACGACGACCATTACTTAAGTTCAGGGAGTCAAATGATCATTTTAGGAGCGGCGAAATTTTGAGAGTGATAACAATAACGTACCTTTTTTGAACCAACTGCATGTATTTCTTTACAGAATACGCCATCAAGTCGACGAGATTTACACAGATAAAGATCATTTTCAGAAGTAGCTTAACTGCTTCGAAAATTCAGAAGTTGCTCTTTGAAATATTTCAAAGGTTTCGGGAATTTGGAAAAAACAAGTGAATTTAATTTTTTTAAAATTTGAACAATAATCCTTATTTATGGTGTGAACAATAAGCCTTATTTATGGTGGAAATATAAATACTGCTCTTGACTTGAAGTAATACAAAAATATGTTGGCCTTTTTTTTTTTCATCCTTTGGATGGGTTTGCGACTTATATATTAAAATATATAATTTTCCATTTTTGTTATTTCCACACTAGGGGGCGCTCTAGCTGGATAGTGTGACTCATTTGAGGACATGTTTTGTTGTGTTTAGGTCAAGGGTTTTCATTATCGGAGGAAAAAACAATAACGATACATACCGATATGACCTAATTATGCTAATATCTGCCGATAATTTTGGTTGCCTGATATTATCGGACATCCCTAATAATTACATGTTACAAGTTCAAAATATTGTGCTATAAAACATTATACCTTTTGTATAGACTGTCAATTGAATGAATCTGGAATCAGCAAAAATTGTTAACTGCGAGTCATGCTGACCAAAATGTTGGAAAGCCGAAACTTCACTCCACCTTAACTCTCACTCAGGAATGTCCTTGTCTCCTCCTTTCTTCAGGTTACATGACCATGGGCCCAGTGCAGGCGGCCCAGTGGGCGCAGCAGCCATATTCTGCTCAGGCACAGACTCTGGCCTTCCCTGTGCAGGGACCACTCCAGGTGGCTCAGGTCCTCCCCGGTGGTCAGCCACTCATCTGGAGCCAGGCCAACATTTTCCCCGCCACTCAGCAGCAATGGGCAGCCATGGCGGCATACATGCCAGCCCAGACAGTAGGCGTGGGGGGCCACGCCATCCCAGCTGCCATGCTGCAGGGCCTGGTTCCCATCACCGCCATGTGTCCCCAAGGCTGCGACCTGTCGGCCCCGTCCTCAGCAATCGCCAGCCCCCAGCACGCGGCCGACCCGGGCCTCATCCAGAGGCACTTGAATCTGTGCAGAGAAGGGCTGGGAGTAGACGTAGACGTAGACGCAGACGAGGGTCCCTCCACGTCGGGGGCCGGAGCGGCAGCATCAGCGGCGGCGAGCAGGTGTGGAACCCCGGGCCTCGTAAATGTACCGGACACGCTGGCGTGCATTCAGCAGCTGCTGCCGCCGCCGCCGCCTTCGTCCGCTGCGGCACAGGAAGAGGAGGGGAGCTGCAGTGACCTTGATCTCTCGAGGATGACCTTGAGCCCGGGTACATCCACGTCGCCATCAACTGAATCCCGTAAGTATCCGCCATCTGTGCTACCCTATTAAGGAATAACGAATAAAGAATTTAGTGTTCCTCTGTTTTACCCAATCAGGAATAGGAATAGATTTTATTTTTACATCAATTAGATTCCCCACCATGCACCATCTGTAAAGTAAAGTAAACAATAATGTTTTGCTTTACAACTTGAAAGAGACATATTTATCGCCGTGCCCAGAGGCTGAATAGTAACGACTTAATTAATCCCCTGTGCTTTAAACCAGCTGTTTAAAAAAATTTTTTTTTTTTTTTTTTTTTTTCACTTTATTCATTGTCATGTCCTCCTGTTTTCCTGATCCGGGTAGGCTGATATGATGTGAGTGAATTTGTTATCCAGGTCGTCTCTCTTTCTCTCTTTCGTAGAAATCAACCCTTACTGTAACTCAGCTTTGACAGCCGCTAGAGGGCACCAGTGTGACTTATACTGCGGAGCGACTTATATATGTTTTCTTCTTCTTCATTTTGCTTTTTTTTTTTTTTGGCTGGTGCCACTTATACTCTATATTATTATATTATATTACAGATTATTGTGTAAATCTATCCATAAGTACTGCAAATAATTTACTCTCTGGGGTATTTTAAACCGCACTTTTACTTAATTGCTCCCTGCATACAGCATCTACCCCAGCCCCTCATCAAAGCTGTTCGTCTGACTGCCCACCGTCTCAGACCAGTGACCTCACAACAGACCACTCTCCTGTAGATCCGGAGGACAACCCCAGCGGCACCAAGGAGGTACGGAGTTGAGAGACTCCTGATATCCCTGGCGAACAAATGACAGACTATACGCACTCTGCTGTCTGTACTGCACTCTACAATATAGTGTACTATACGTACGATAGAAAAAAAAACATCATGTATGTCTCTCCGTTCTACTCTTCAGATCCCTCTTGAACAAGGTGAATCGGCGGATCCAGATCTGACCCAGAATCAGGATTGTCCACAGGATGACAGCTAGAGAACAACAGCCTGCGTGAGTATTACAGAGTTCCCTCTTTAAAATTTCTGATGGTGCAAAAAAAAAATTAGAATATTAGCTTAAACACCTACATGTAGACCAATAAAGAAACTCATCTTAAGCTAAAACACATTAGAAACCAAAATAAAAATTTAAAGAAATACATGTAGACCAATAAAGAAAATCATCTTAAGCTAAAACACATTATAAAGCAAAATAAAAATTTAAAGAAACATGAGAAAAGAGGGAACATTGACCAAAAACTATAGGTTAGCAAAAAGGCTATTTTTTTGCAAACTATTTCTTAAAAGAAAACAACAAAACTGCCTCATAAAATAGCTTTGAATGGTAAAAAGCGAAAATGCTATGCTTATAGACTTGAGGCGATATATTAGCAAGACTTAAGATAGCGTTAATGTGAATAATAATGAATAAAATCTGACTTATCAGTATTGCGATTTTACCCACTTACGGGAATTCCAGAAACCCTGTTGAACACCTCAGTATTAGCATAATGCTAACAACACAAGTTGTGATGAAAATCTCGGCTCAGCTATGGTCTATTTTTCACTCATGGTGCCATTTCCCACAAGTCTTTGTACCTACAGTGTGTTTAAAAAAATGTAAAAAAAAATAAAATAAAGACAACACACAAAGGCTATTACAAGCTATAATTGAGTTAACGTTAGCCAATAATAGCTACAATGTTTACAAAAAATGTAGCCAAACGTTATCACTGAATGTTACCTAGAACATTGCAAAATGGTGCCTACATATACAACGGAAATATCCCAACATAATATCCTAATGTTATGCGTGACTTTGGATAATTAATGTCTTTTATACTTTGTTTTAATCATTATCCCGGTATCATCACCCCCATCCTGGTACTTTTACTTGAATTCCACATTTTCATTCATATCCTTCACAGTTCCAGCGTCTGGAATTACAGCTTAATACTGGCTTAATGTTGCCCCTCAGTGGTCAGATTTTTAACTGCACCTGTATTTTAGATGATGGGAATGTCTAAGGCCATGACGGGAGATGGAATAAACACGGAGGAGAAATAGCAAGAAGATGAGGAGGAGGAAGAGGCTACAATAGTGAGTGTGACCAGATGAATTAGGCAGACGTGTTCTGTTTCTACAACCTTTAAAGGATATTTTGGCAGGTCTGAAATAAGCAGCTTTTCCTAGGAGTCCTCGCAATTGTACTGTACTGCACTGTACTGTTCTTCTCAGCATGAAAACTATTGTACTGCAACGTACTGTACTGTACTGTACTGTTCTTCTCAGCATGAAAACCAGACTTTGGTTCAATCGTCCAATCAAATAACCTATCAACCAGGAAGTGACCTTTTATCTTTGACCGAAACCTGCAACAGGAGGGGACTTGTGTTCTCCTGGAGTGGATTTATATCTGTGAGAATTTATTAAAGACCATAGTGAGACAGACAGAGGAGGAATATTTTTTTTTCTTCTTTTTTCTTGGAGGAGCAGCGTCCAAGTCTCGACTGCCACCAGCAAAGCATCGCGGATGGATTTGCCAAATGTTTGTGTTTGCGTTACACCATCTTTTCGTCCATTATTTGCATGAAGGAACCTCGCAGGAGCCAGCTTCTCTGCAGCTTCCTCCTGAAGATCAATCATAGAATTTTTTTTTTTTTGGTCCTCATTTGAAAAGCTGTGAATCAGTTGATGACACTGAGTCAGTGAACATATAGAAATGACTCAGGGCATCGATGTCCAAATAAGAAATTTGCCAAACATATATTTTGTAAATACAAATAAATAAAATCCATTCCATGTATCGGAGCCTCTGTGCCATAACGTAAGGGTGTGAAAAAAAAGCTTTTAGCATCCTTTTTTTATTTTTGTTTTACACAGAAAAAGTAAAAAAAAAAAAAAAAAAAAAAAAGTTTTTTCCAGCCACTCCTGCATCATTTCTTTCATAATAAATAAAGAGAATAGGAAGATGTTTAGGCACACTATTTACGGTTAACCTGCTTGAAGAACATTTAAATGCTGTTTTCTAGATGTTGGTTATGCTTAACCTGCTGCCTGACCAAACGGATTGGATGATTTTGATGTCTGGGCTTTGCAGAAGTCAGTCATGTATTATGTTAGTATTATGTCTCACAAAAGTCAGTGTTGTTGTCACCAATTTCCCAGCATTACTTGCTGTAATCTACCACTAAACCACCTCGGAGACTGATCTTTTTCTTTATTCACTTACTTAATTTTTTTTTTTTTCCCCCAAACTTAGTCTACTATCCTTTTAGGGACACCGTTTGTCGATTTGCAAAGTTCTCCTTTACAGATTTGTAGTGTATTTGTATTTAAATAAACTTTTCAGCAATTTCGACACAATGGCTAGAATCCAGCCCCAAACTATGACGGAGCAATTTTTATAGATTTTTTTTTTTTTTGAACTCAGTTGTTGTTGTGTTAACAGCAGATCTACTACCAAGTATGTGGTTCCTCTGGGAATCAAACCAAGGACTCTGCTCGCAAAGGCAGTTGTGCTAACCGCTACAACCCAAGCTTTTGATGATTAATCTAAAGGGAGCCACTCTTATCTTCTACAGTTGCGAAACAAATCTAAAGTCATTTCTATACTTAAAATATTCCCAGTTTCTAACTGAAAGCACTTTGTGAAATAATTGGATAACATTTTTTTTTTTTGTAAATAATCGGATAACATTTTTCTTTTATATATAACTGGAACATTGAAAACATTGCCCTCAAATGTCATTTTTTTAGCTTTAGAACATTTGCCATAATTGCTTTAATGTTGTGCTGACATTTGTGTCGTAAAACAAATCATCACATATTTATTTATTCAACAGCAATCTGAAGAAATACAAAACAAAAGTGGCAAAGCTCGGTTGTTTTTCTTAAGGGCTGGGAAATTATTTTTTAAATAGATAGACTTTTTTTAGGGTTAAATAAAAAAGGGAAAAAAAAAAATAACGGAGGTGGCTAAAACCTTATGCACACCGTCAGCGCTTTTCGTACTAGATTTCATCACCCTGTGTTTTCTAGCAAAGCTTTACCAGCACTTTTTTTTTCTTCCGGCATTTGAATATTTGTAATGTTAATTTTTTTTTTTTCAGGCTTTGTTTTCTTTTGGTCTGTCAGATTATAAACTGTGAATACGTGTTACATGGTCATTAAGAATGAAGCTTTTGTTTGTTTGTTTTGAAAGTAAACACCAAGGTCAGACACGTTATGGTAATAGTTGAAATAATCTCTGCATTTCCCATTGTTTTTCATTTAATTTTCATTATAAAATGGGGAAAAAATCGTTTAAATGCTGTTTTCGGTTTTGGCCATTTCGTTTGTATCTGTCGCCTCAGTCACTGGTCAGAACAGGTAAAACCTTAAATGTAATATGAGCTAAGGAGCCATCGCTAATAACTGCTAGACCTACAATAACAAATGGTAGCCTAACTGTACCCAAGCTTGTGTAAGAAAAAAAAAAAGAAAGAAAGAAAGAAATAGTCCAAGATATTTTGTAAATTTTATTTATGGAGTTATGACTTGTCATGGAAAAGAAGAAAAAAAAAAAGAGACTTTTGTACGTCTATGATCTTCCCCTCATACACAGTACCCCCATACCACTGTTCGGTCACAAATTAAATATTATGTGATTCCCATTTTGCTTCTCAGGTTTTTTTTTTTTTTGTAAAGTTCAATGGGATGTAACACAAGCGGCCAACAGGGGCTGCTATTCTCACAGAAATGTCATCGCCAGTTTTTGTATGTTTTTTTTTTTTGTATGTTTGTAGCAGACCTAATATGTTGGAATAATTTATGCCATACGTGTCAAACTCAAGGCCCCGGGGGCCATATGTGGTCCGCCGAGCCGTTTTGTGTGGCCCGCGGGAGCTTGAAAAGCTTTTAGTAAAACATCAACTTTAACATCTTTCTATTTCATTTGCTAACGTTGTGATCTCAGTTAAACAGAGCCAACTCGCAGCAAAATCCGAATGTGAACAAAGTTTAAAGGTCACTCCTACTCAAACACAGCCTGAGTGATGTGGACACAGGGACCTTGTATTCGCAATTTACCTCATCGCGGATATTTGGTGTCCCACACTTGTGTGTCTCTGACAGGTCTGTCTTTGTTGTTTATTTAGCACAAAACTCTCAGTCCAATGGCACTGCAGACTTTAGGTCGGTACCAGTATTGATCGCGGTGTGTTAACGCGGAGACAGGGATTTTGCTGCTTTCTGGTTAGCACAGACACGCAAACCATGTTTTCTGCGGCGATAGAGAGGAGTTTGCTCCACGTCACCCTGAGCTTAGTGCTCGTAAGGTAAGACTGTAATTTAAAAACGTATCTGCGGGAATTTTGTCACATACATTTCTTTTGATTGTTAATTTCCATTTTACGTCGCAGCGATGTTGTTGTCACGACGGTGGCACGTAGCGACGACCCCGGCGTCCGTGAGGTCCGCTCAGTGGGAGCACAGGGGGTTCCGAGGTCGGTGGAATGTGTATTATCTGATTGGAGCTCATGGTCGCGCTGTGACACCTGTCAGAAGAAGAGAGTAAGTATGACAGTGAGATTACTGCGCTAAGTTTCTTGACCCATGGATTGTGGCCCACTAAAACACCGCCGTGATTCTTAATGAACCCTAGAGAAATATATTAACCTTTTTCGATATGCTGATATTGTCCAAACATTTAATTTCCGATTCCGATATGTGCAGCCGTTTGCCCCCAAAACTGAGGTTAATGTCTCAGGACCCAACGTACGATTCAAGCAAATTTGAATCGTACAAAAACCCAGGCATTGTGTTATCGGACTTTTCATTATCGGAGGCAAAACCGATCATGATCATACTGATGTTACGTAATTCTGCTAATATCGGGCCTACTGATATTATCAGACATCCCATGTATATCTGGGATTACTAGCATGTACCACTGCTGTAATGCTTGAATGATATTAAGCCTCCAGACACTAGATGGCAGCAACTCATACGGTGGTTTGTACAGACGGTAACTTGACTTATAGTTTCCTAAAGAGCATGAGATGTAGTACGAGCTCGTCCCTCAGTTTTTGTCAGGTGTTGACCGATTGTTTCTTTGAACTTTCAAAATCCCCAGTTTCGCTACGCTAGGCTGGAGCAACCGTCTCAATTTGGAGGAGAGGCCTGCAGTCTTCATGACAGAGAAGAAGAAGCCTGTGACGTTCCAGCTCGGTACAACTGCGACAGTGTTCCTCTGTGTGAGGGCTTCCTCTGCACACAAACGGGTGCGTTCTTCTTTCTGCTAACGTACAGGCATCTTCAAGCTGGTTTAGTCTTACCTTCTTACCTTTGGGTTGAGATCAAAAAGTGGGGCGGGCCCTCCTGGAGGGGTGGGGTGTGGTGAGGTGCCAGTGGGTGGCGTGTATATATGTAGCACGTTGATGACCCCAAACTAGGACATAAGAGCATCAGTGCAACAACTAGCGCCATGTGACGTCCATTTCACTCACCAAATAGTTCATGTGCAAATTTAGCTTGAACGCCATATATCAGAATGCCGGAACAAGACTTCCATGAGAGATGCTAACGTATCCACGTTGGTTGCCAATAATCTCTAACTCCGATAGTGACAGAACGAGAAACATATGTCGCTGCGACTAGCGCTGAGTCTCTGTTTTCAGAGATATCTACTTTAAAATGCATACTGAAAATCGCTTGCCGAAATGTTTATCTTGTACATGACTGGGACGCACTTTTCCAGTCAACCATATCTGCCTCGTTTGATCGAGGAGTTTCATCTTAATCCTCACTGAAGGATAGGTTCCTAGCCAAAACAACAGACCAACAGTGGGTTGGTTTTCAGTTTCAGTTCAGACTGTTTCCTGGCAGTGGAGTGACTGCATCGATGGTCAGAGTTTGATAAGCCGTTTCCGACTGACTGCAATTAATCTCCTTTTGGCTTCGCAGTTTTCCCCAGACACATTACAGTTAGACATAGAAATGATGATTTCTATAACGAACCCTACATTTTCATCCCAATCTGTCTTGTCCACCAGGTCGATGTGTTCACAGAACTCTGAAGTGCAACGGAGAGGACGACTGCGGCGACATGTCCGATGAAATCGGCTGTAAGGATGTGCCCAAGCCTTGCAGGCAGGAGGCAGAGGAGTATTGGGGTATCGAAAATCTTGCCAAAGGGTGAGACGCATTCCTATTGGTCTTCAGCCAATCGGCCAGTCAACACCATCGTCATCGTCATCCCCGGTGTTGCTCTTCTTTTCAGGATCAACGTTTTGAACAGCAACCTGGAGGGAACGGTCCTTGATAACAGATACTACGGTGGCAGCTGTCTGCCGCACTACATCCAGGACATGAGATTCAGGAAGCCTTACAACTTGCAACAGTACACAATGCAGGTACTTTACACCGTATAACCGAACTACAATATGTTTTTTTTTTTTTCTAAGCCATTAACAACAATGTAAAAAATGATGTACGGTTGTAATGTAAAATGTAATTCAAACAACACCGTGTTCAGGATTTTCCCCCAGCAGTCTAGGCGTATAGCCTCAAAATAACGGGATAAATAATCAGATCACAGCTCTCCATCTCTCAGTACTACAAATACTGTACTTTAAGCTATGCTAGCATCCACTCAGATATTTATTATTGCTACGATTTACTGTGTATTTTCTCTCTCCAGACGAGGGGCTCATATGATTTTAACCTTCAAGCATTCGAGACCTACTCTGACTACATGGACTTCACCTTGAAAGAACGTTCCACCCAAACCAGCGTTTCTTTTGGTTTCGCCATCCCCGGTGTCTTCGAATTTGGCTTCAACTTCCAAAATTCCAAATATTCCAAATCTGTTCAGAAAATTAGACGAGCCTCGGGCAAGGTGAGGTGTAATTTTGTCTTTACATATATATATATATTCCTAACACCCTGTGATCGATTTTTCGCAACCGATCCTCTAGACTGACATGTGACTGATTTCTCCGCAGACGAACAGCTTTGTCAGAGCCAAAGCAGAACTGGAGTTGGCTCAGTATATCATAAAAGCAGACGATTTGGTGCTTCACCCAGAGTTCCTGCAGCGCCTGCGTTCCCTGCCTCAGGCCTATGTATACGGGGAGTACAGGCAGATTTACAGGGACTACGGCACGCACTATATCACGGAGGCTACGCTGGGAGGTCAATACGAGCACACGATCATTCTGAACAAGGAGAAACTGGAGACGACAGGTAAAAAAAAAATAAAAAATACAGCGTCGGTTCTCTTTCCTCGTGTTGACGGTACTTTTGCACCGGCTGTGTAACGGAGGCTAATATTTTAAGGTAATGTTGTTCTAGATTATTCTCTGAACGATTACAAGTCCTGCACACAAGTAGGCCTCAGAGCTGGGGCCAACATCTACGGTGTCTACGTGTCCGGCGGGGTTGAAGGCGGAAGCTGTAACGGTCTGTTGAACGAAATGGGAGGTGAGGTCAACGTTTTTTGATTTGTTTTTTTTTTCTGAAATCTAAAAAAAAACATGTCTAAGACACATTACCTAGTTCCGGTCCAATGGTGTCTCTTTTTCTCCGCAGAGGACACAAAGAATGGCAGTATGGTGGAGGACTTTGTGGCTGTGGTGCGAGGTGGCAGCAGCGAGTCCATCACCGCGCTAGTGTCCAAAAAACTCCCCACCCCACAGCTGATGAAACTTTGGGGGGAAGGTGTGCGTTATAACCCTGACTTCATTCGTTCAACTGTGAGTTTGCGGGACTGTTTGCTTGCTAACAAGTGTACCGTTATTCGCCTTTTTTCGTAAACATAGCTTGGCTAATTTAGAGATAATCATGCACCTCATAGTTGCTCATAAAAGGGGCACAAAGCCGCCCTACGGCTTAGTTGATCAATGGCAAGTCGGACGACAAACTGCGGTTGGCTGAACCCAGGAATGGTAACAATGCCCGATGTGTGTTTTGTTTTTTCCCGATCAGACTCGGCCGCTGTACGAGCTGGTCAACTCCAGAGACTTCACTCATCATTCCCAGCTGAAAAGAAACCTGAAGAGAGCGCTGTCAGAGTACCTGACTGAATCTAGTTCATGCAGATGCGCACCGTGCCAAAACAACGGAATCGCTGTTTTGAAAGGTAAATAAATTGCAAAAGGATTAGGATTAGGGATGGTAGACTTTGCCCCCCTCCCTCGCCCCCCTCCACACCCTTTGGGAGAGTGAGGCAAAGCGCTCCCCCAAGTGGGACACCAGATAACAGTACGTAGCGATAGCTAGAAATGTGAATAGGAATAATAGGCGAGAATATTAAATCTCATTTTCAAATAAACAACAAAGGAATAGGAATTTAAAAAAGCGAGAACAAATCTCATTTTCAAATAAACAACAAAGAGGTATTTACGTTGAAAAATTCGCCGTCAGTCGAAACTCGCACACATACGTACCATGTGTCACATACCTACGCTAACACAGTGGTAACTTTACAATCTAGAATACATGAAAACATCAGAAGGGTATGACTTACACTTGGGAGCCATAATGAAGGGAAAAAAGTTCATGGATGATAACAAGCCTCCAGACACTAGGTGGCAGCAACTCATACAGTGGTTTGTACAGATAAAAATATACATGTTATCAGGTTCTCAATAGTATTTTAATGTTGCGGGGATGTGGGTCAGATGGTGGAGGGTGGGGCGTAAAAACATTTCTGTCCTATGTGGGTCGGATGGTGGAGGGTGGGGCGTAATAACATTTCTGTCCCCAAGAGGGCGCATTGCAGAAAGTAATTGAGAACCACTGCTGTAGATCCAGGGAATCGTAGACCAAAAACCATCATCTTATCACAGGCCAGATATGGGGGGGAGGGAGAGGTTAGCGGCCCAGAAATTGCCCTCGACCTGGGAGTTTCTGACCCCTGCACTTTAGGATAACAGCTGTATGGGGTAATTATAGTTCAGTTTGAATTCCGTCACTGTGTACAAGATATCACTCTGTCTCTCTCAACAGGTAAAAGGTGTGACTGTGTGTGTCCCGTTGGTTACACTGGACTGGGCTGTGAGATCACCCAAAGAAGAAAAGGTTTGAAACCTGAGGATCTTAGGCCAACCTTGAACACATCAACATCGAATTCACTGAATTTGTTTGCTTGAATGTAAAACACGCCGACAACGTTTGAAACCATAACCATTGTTTCTGACAGAAATTGCCATTGATGGCAGTTGGAGCTGCTGGGGTGCCTGGAGCGGCTGCAGTGGTACAAGGAAGTCCAGAAGTCGGCAATGTAACAACCCAGCACCGAGCAACGGCGGAATGGCGTGTCGAGGACTGCAGGAAGAGTCGACCGAGTGCTTTTAGTATCGGTTCTTATGTCAGTGCTGACATTTGGTGATTTGTTCAGTAAACACCCTTGAATTGTCTCTGTGTGATATAATGATTAACAATAAGTGCATGAAAAACCAGTGCGATAGCTTGCTTGTGTTGTCGGAACGCTTTATGACAAAGGATCACTGGTTGGATAGTTAGTACTGGTTGGCTAAAAGTGATCTAGCTAATATTGGCATATCGGACATCGGACATTAAAATCTCAAACAAAATATCAGACACCCCACTATATATATATATATATGTGTATATATATATATATATATGTATATATGTGTGTGTATATATATATACAGTATATATATATAGATACATATATGTATGTGTGTATATATATATATATACAGTATATATATATAGATACATATATGTATGTGTGTATATATATATATATACAGTATATATATAATTTTAACAGCTATTTCTTGGGAACCCTGTAGATCTTATTTGTTTATCTACAAGTGTTTTTTTTTTTAACACAACAACGTATGTATACATGTTAAAGTTTCGACACGTATGAATATCATAAACATGAACAGAATGTGCACAAAACAATTTTTATTTCTGTGCGGACATACAGTTTGACCAAAGAAGGGCAGATGTCACTTTTGTTAAAAGTCTCGGGCCGCTTAACAATGTTGAGTCTGAGAGGCAGAGCCCTGGCATGTAGCGCCACCATCAGTAGGCGGAGGATTATTACAGGTCCTTGTCCGGGTTTTCCTCCCTGATGCACAGGACGACCAGAATCCCCAGCATGACCAGGACCCATCTGTCTTGGTATCTGTGAAGTAGCATAATAATTTTCGAATGACTTCATCTCCACGTATCTGCTTCTGACCCAGCCCACTCAAACTTTAGGACCCATTTTGTCCCGCGAGTCAAGAAGTTTGCGCACGCCTGGCCTCAATGTTCAAATGTTCACTGTGCCTTGTTTAACAAGCAATTTAGAAAGATACATTTTTTTTACAGTATTTTTCTGCTGCTAGTAGAAATCACTGCCTCAAATTCGATCCCTTGTTTGGGTTTTAGTTTTCGCCCCTTTTACCTCTTCTTAATGTCTCCTCACAGGCCACTCCCTGGTATCCAGACCTACAGTTGCACTCACAGGAGGTTCCCGCCAAAACGGCAATACCGCTATGCTTGCAGGATTCACAACGGCAAGAGTCAAAATGCCGCCGATACTCCTCCCAGCCTTTCTGCAGGTTAGCCAGCCTCTGGCCTACATGGGCGGCAGCTGTGCTTCGGCGCACCAGTTCATAGATTGGCAGGGTCTGGAGAGCAAAAGGGGCAGAGAGGATAAAGTCAGGAAACTACTGACAATCAAACGCCTTCGGTAAACAAAAGGTGTGGTGTCCTTGTTCTCTGTCCGTCTAATATTTTTGTTTGTTGAAACAAGTCAACGTTACAGCTCGGAAACATTTGCCTTTTACCGTGTGCTAGTTCAGAGTATTTAGACGAGGCATTTGTCTGCATTTGAGAGCAAGGTGTCACCTCGTAGTCAATGAGTGTCGGGTTGTATTTTAGAGATGCTCCCCATTTCCTGTAGGTCTCTGGATTCCTGATAGCCAACAGGCCACTGCTGGCGTGGAGAATTCCTCCTTTCACGAGTGTCACAATGTCCTTAATGTCAACCGAGTCGCCGTCTGATACTGCAATTTGAAAAAAAAAAAAAAAAAAAAAAACGAGATTTCACAACCAAGCTTTACATCGATTCACAATCATATCATCACTGAGGTTTACAAAAGTTTCTGTCGTTTGGTTAGAGATAATACCAATTGATAGACAGGAGAGGTGTTAGCCGAACAGCTAAAGTCGAACGTTTTGGAGATAACGTTATAGAGACACGGTTGAGATCCTTTAAATGTGCTGAGAAAAGACTATGGTGCATTTGCACTACGGCTACTCAAGGTACAACGAAGGCAAGCTAGCTAAAGCCTGGTTGCCTCCAACAGATACATCATATGTGTTATGTTGTTTATACACGGTTAAAGAATCCCGGGTTAGATTCCTGGAGGAACCACATACTTGGCGCCCCCAAGGGGTAACCAGCTGTTAACTCAAGAATTACCCCAGTGTTGGAAGTTCATAAAAGGACGTAAAATTATCTATAAAATACTCAGCCCTTGCCAATGACTTGTTTTATTGCCAGCATGGTGCGATTCGCAAACGTTTGCAGGCTCGCTGAAAAGTAACGCGAAGGTAGAGCTGTAGTGCTCGCTGAACGCATGTAAAAGTTTTGCAGCGATAGCAGGAAATATACTTAATTTCACTAGTGCGCATGTTTGACCAACCTCTTCCAACTGCGCCATAGCAAGGTTGCACTCACACCAGCTATAGAATGCAGACTGTAGGGGGGGGGCAAACGTGCTTGGGCGCGAGGTACAACGGCCCAAGTGTAAATGTACCCGTGTAAGCTAACAGATTAAATATGTTTCAGGAAATATGTATAACTTTTCTGGGGAACATCTCAGAAAAGTAACGCGAAGGTAGAGCTGTAAGGGGAAGATGGATTTATATACCTATATTTTATTCCTTACCTTTATTAAATTCACCATTCTTGTTGCAGCTACTACCACCCACTGTGAGGTCTGCGCTCCCGTAGGCCCCAAGTGGACTGCTTAGACCAACGGAGCCCCCAATGCAACGGCCGACTTGTGAACCTTCCATCTCTGCAAAAAGCGACGGAGGAGCATAAAGACGGGGGTAACATTTACAATTCTGTTAAGTATCTACGAAAAAAAAAAAGTACTTGATTCTGCCATGGTGTTTTTGTTGATGACCACAACATATTCAAGTGTTCCGCCCATGGTTCCTTCTGTGACGTAGTGAGTGCCGAACATCTTGAAGAAGCGCGAGTACATCCCGAAGTCATACTCTTCAGGGAGCTCCATGAGTGCGTAGTAAAAGTCTTCGTGGAGCATCAAATTATTTGACCTCATCTTGAAGAGTGCTGTTTGCACTTTGGAAAAAAGCCTAACAAACCCAACGTCCTGAGGAGAAGGAGAGTAACCAAAAGTATTTGCATCACTACGAAAGGGTTTAATTTATTCGAAAAAAACACACAGAGAAGTGCCGCGGCGGCAGTTGAACTTGCCTGACTTTTGTACTGTGTTATGTTCGTTAAAAACTCGGACTCAGTGCTTCCTTTAACTCCCACTTGCACGTAATACACGGCAACTGTGACTCCAGCGTTGGAAGAGTGCGTGCGTTTCCTGGCCTTCAGCAAACTGTTCACGTCCTCGTAGTACTCGTGAGATCCCTCCGAGGCCGCTTCCGCCTGTAACGCGGTCACCCTTCAGTGTATCGTCTAAGACGAACGGTACTGTCGTTTGAGCAGTGTGTCAATACAATACCACAAAGCGGTAGGAATGGTAGTTGTAGGGCTTTCGGTAGTTTTTGCTGTCGTCGTCATACTGCAGGTTCTCACAGAAGGACTCGTAGAGGAACTTCCTCCATTCCCCGTTGTAGACGTACTCGCAGGATCCGCCAAAATAATGGGGATCGAGAACTTGATCCACAAAGTCTCCAGTCAAGACACTGAAGCTGTGCAAAACACAATCATTTAACCGCTCGCTCTTGCAAGAAGTAGTATTTTAGAAGTAGCGTATGAAGTAAACATCGAGGTACACTACAAGGTTCAGAACTTACCCCTGTGTACCACGCTCAGCCCCGGGGATTGGCAGGAGAGTAGAACACTTGTCTTTCCTCGGGTTGTAATCGGCACAGTTGTCCTCATCGGAGAAATCACTGCAGTCTCCTTCCCCATTGCAGCGAAGGGACTGGCTGATACAGCGGCCTGTACGTACATGCACACGTACACACACACACACTCAGAATGGCTTTCTCTTCCAATAACGCACACCAATTCGCTGAAGATGTGAAGAAGTGTTATGAAAGAACGTGCCTGTGTATTTGCAGGTAAAGCTCTCTCCGCAGTAATCTGGCACCAGACACTGTGTGGTGGCAGTTGGACAGGCCAGCCTGTCCCATAAGGTCTCAATGCAGTGAGTGCCTCCGAACTGTGAGGGTTTGTCTAAATATCTGAAGCGCAGCTAGAAAAGTGTTTGACGAGAATTCAGATTCAGCATTTCAGGAGAAAACTTTCAAAACACGCCCTGCTTATGTGTATGTTGATGAAACAGGCAGTCCTGCTGTATTAATTTGGTCTAGATCAAGGCAATTGTCTTACAATTGAACGGGGGTCCGGCAGGAGTAGGCGCAGATAAAAAGAGCCCTTCTGTGAACTAAGAGTAAAAGTCAAAAATGCTAACATGCTTTTAACATTTTCTATGCCATCCGTTGGGGAAACGTGAGTATTGCAGGAAAAGGCAGAAGTACAATGATAATATAAATAAATTATATAATTCGGAAAAATCTGGAGGGCCGGATTAAAAAGCTGAAAGGGGCCGCATCCGGCCCCCGGGCCTTAGTTTGCCCATGCCTGGTTCAGATGGTCAGATTTCTCTGATTAAAAAACCGAAATATGCATCTATAAAATATCATGCATATAAACTAGGTATCTAAAATCATCATTAGTTAGAAAAAAATCTAAAGTTACATCAGTCGTCAAGTTACTTATCTTAAAAAGAAAAAAAGGAACATCATTACTTTACTCTCTGTACAGGAGTCACAGCGAGTCCAAGATGACCAGATCCCCATCTTACAGCTGATCGGTTTGGGTCTGTCTGCAGATCTGATTGTTCTCCTCCCAGACCACCTTATCCAACACAAAAACCAGATTATGATCTCAGCTCCAGGTCTGTTACTTTTAAAAAATATCTATCTATGTAAAAGCCAGAAAACGTAAAAATACTGCACCTTGTATCATTTGTCATCCATGGCGTTACAGACGCTTCCACAGATGTCCTGCTAACACTGGCGAGGTGTAGTGTACAAAAACCTAAAAGTAAAATAATGAATCTACCCATCCTGAAGGTAGATGTCTGTGGCTTGAGACCTAAATGTAATCTTACAGAACAGATGTTGCGATCCTTTAGAAAGGATCAACCACTGAACTTTTGACCAACTGAAGTGAATGATTGATCGTGAGTAAACACATGCTCTTACAACAGTTAGGGAATTTTAAAATAATCCACATTGCTTATCTCTTTTCATATTTAATCTCAACTGAGTGTCCTCCTTTTCAAGGTTTTATTCCTATTTTGAAAAGGTTCTTTGATTTAAAAAAAAAAAATTCTTCTTATTATTGTGTCCCCTCTCAAATCCCCTACTACGGTTACCGGTATATGAACAAAAATTAAGTATAAAATACTATGATTTTACAAAAGTTATTATCCAACCTGTTCCACTTTCCTGGAAGAAAAGTAAGAATCAATCATTGGTCGATTTTATGTTTATCGTTTCTTAAAAAAAAATATTGATGATACTTTCATTGTGCATTACGCTTGAATTAAATCATGTTTTTTTTTTTTTACATTGTGCATTACGCTTGAACTAAATCATGTTTTTAAAAAAAAAAAAAAAAAAAATTATTTATCAAGTTAATAATTAAATTATTAGTTTATCTACCAGACCAAAAGGCGGCAGCAGTGACGTACTGTCTGGTCATTCGTTATGGAGCTTCCTTTCACCTGTCAATCAATCACCGTGAGCGCGCACGCCGCATGTGCGTCACTCCCACAGACAGCGGCGTTTTCAAACAGTTTGTCCAAGCGTTGTCTACTATTTGTTAGCCTAGCCTTATCGGTTCGCTATTTTAAATTAAAAAACAAACAAAATAAAGTCGATAACGTCGAGTGGCCAACGGTTTCCACCGCTTCTTCCTGATGTGCAGAGGTTGAGAGTGATGAACTCAGACGAACTACAATGGAAGAGGTAAATGTTAGGACGTTTTCGTGGGTAACTTGTTTGCTAAAAAAAAAAAAGTTGTTCTCTGATAGCTCGTGTTTGCTAACGCACCGCGTCGTTTGTCAGCGAGGACAAAATTATTCAATTTTTACTTTTAACAGGAAAAACTCTGGGTATAAGTATCTTACAAAATCATATATAGACGTCTGTCTAATGTTATCAACTAGCTACGGACTTTAAGCTGAATGTTAATTTGTTTTAGACATTGTTTAATCCATTTCTATGCAATTTTATTATTCGTTTCAAGCATGGCAAAGTAAGAACACGTCTCATACACAGTGTTCCACATTTCTTTTAAAGAAAAAAATTGCTTTGACACCCTACAAAACCCCCAAAGTGTTTGTAAATTGAAGTTTAATAGCGGTTTAATGCTGAATTTGATTTGGTTTGTTTTCTTCTCTAAGGAGGGGCCAATCAACTTTAAAGCTCTGAGGGCCAAGTTTCAGGAAGACGTCTTGCTGGCTCAATACATCTCCAAACGACCAGCTGTGGCAGAGAAGCCCAAATATGTCCCCCCTCCTGTTGTGAGTGGTATGACTATTGCCGCAGAGAACAACTCTCCAGTGTTGTCGCGGGTCATTTACAGAGATGGTCTGAGGGCGTCTGGAGGTACACGTCCGAACTCCTTCCCACCACATCTTCAGCAAACCTCGCCCTCATCCCAGTTTGCGAATGGGGACAGCACGGCGAAGCAGTCACTCAAAGAGCGACACATGCCCCTAGTCCTTCCTGCCTTTCCCGTTAAAGAGCAGAAGACGGATTCCCCAGTGGCACAGTTGTTGCACGCACAGGATCCTGATTCAGTAAAAGTAGCGTTCTCGCAAAATAAAATCAAAAAGAAGGGTTTGCTGCTTCCTTTCAAGTCAACCAAAGCATCAAAAGTCAGCGCAGGAAACGGAGAGGAACCCACCTATGCTGACTTGACAACGAGACCTTCGAGTGCTCCCGGCGAGTTGCCCTCGATTAAAATGCAACCCACAGAAAATGGCGGTTCAGTGCAAAGCGACAATTCAAATGTCACGGAGTGTTCCCAGTCGAGCCCCGACGCGCCAATAACCCCTCCCTCTTCGGAGACCAGTGTCGACTCTGACAACAAATTTATTAGCACCCTGGAAAGGGCAAAGAAGAAGTTCTCACGCCGCCAAATGTTGATATCCACAAAACCCAAGAGCTTCCGTTCACCCGACTACGCACAGGCGGTCAACGTGTTTCCCTTTGCCACCAACACTGAAAGTGTTAGTACCGATCCCCCCTTAATGCCACCCTTTGGTCTTCCACACATGGCCTGTATCTCAGCACGGCCTTTTTTCAAAGCTGGCAACTCATTACGAAGTAAGTTGAACTCTTATTTTGATTACAAACACACATTTACAGAAAAATTGAAAGCAAAAAAAAAAAAAAAAATTAATAAACCACATATCCTGGGCACCTCATATGATGTACTGTATCTATCCACATATCCTTGCTAAAGGCACCTCATATGATGTACTGTATCTATGCAAAAAAAAAAATGTTTTTTTTTTTCCTGCTGTCAGTTAATGTATTCATCAGGAACATTTAAAAAAAATCAGCTTTAGGTTTTTCTTATCTTAAGGAAGTTTAACATTTCTGGAAATGGGAGTTCAATCGATATTCCATTTTTGTAAGGCTGAAATATATATATATATTTCTTCCTTGTTGACTAGAGTCTCCATTAACAAAGAATTTTGGCAAGGACCAAGCTCAACCTCCATCTGGCAGAACTATTGAACCTCATTCACTGTCTGTACCGCCGAAGAAACCACTGCCTGACCCAAGGTCAGTCGGATCCCTTCCAGCAAAGCCCCCAAGACCTCCATTGGTGGACCTCAGTCTGTACGGTCAGCCTTCTGCCCAAAGAACTTAAAAGGAATCTTTTTTTTTTTTTTTTTTTTTTTTTTACACAAAAATTTTAAAAAAAAGACCCCTTTTTGTTTTCTTCATTTTCTGGTTAACAACTGTGTAAAACATTATATTTCCCTCTTGCAGAGTTGTCACCAGCTCTAAGCCAAGCACCAACTGACGAGCCCGACTCCAAGCTCCCATCAATCTCCGGCGTTGTGCTGGATCCCCCAAAGTTTCCGGAGTTCGACAACTCGGAAATGAAAACAACAGCTGGAGACGCTGTTGATATCGCTTCCCTGGAACTGGAATCTTTAGACCTCACCAGCAAGGACCTTCCCGTCCCAGACTTTGAGGCTTTCGAGTCCGATTTGTCAGCGTGTAATCACACCGAGCCCAGAGAGAGCTCTATTATCCAAGATGTAAACATTGGCTGTAAGAACGTAATACTCCTGGATCCAGCCGGCTACCCTGAACTGATATACCTCCCAGGGTTTTTAGAGCCTCCCTCAGCAGAGCAGTGGTCTCAGAGCGAGGAGGGGGCTGCTGAACTTCCTTTTAACTCTCAAACTGATGAGATGTACCCGAGCGCTGCCGAGTTCCAGTCTCTCCCAGAGGAAAGTGAACTCAGTAACCATTCAGAGCTAAACAGTATCCAGCCACATCCAAAGTGGGTATTGCAATAATTATTCCCCCCACAATAATTTAATTATAATAACATATATTTTTGCTCTTTCTTTTTTCTTTTTTTTTTTTAGTGTTTATCAACAGGATAGCTGCTACGAAGCATGCGATAATGTCTATGAGGTTGTTGACGACATCAACAAAGTGCCATCGGACCAAAACTCTCGTAAACAAAAATGTGGTCTGAAGAGTAAGTAGATTTATATTTTTTCTTCAGTATTAGCGCAATGTAATCACTTTTCTTTCAGATATAACTTTTTTTTTTCTCCCAACAGATCCATACGCAGACAACCATTCTAAGGTAAAAAAAAAGTGCAAATTATGTTTCTACAATGATTTTCTTTGAATCCCCATAATATTTGTTTCTGTTTCTATTTTTAAAAGGAGGAAACCAGTCTGAACAAATGGCAACCAAATCCATGGTATTCTTTCCTTACTTAGCTCTGTATTGCTTATTTAATTCATATAATCATACGTTTTTTTTTAAAAACTGTATCATTCCAATTACAGGGGCAGTGGATTAGGAGATCATTCTAACAACATCTTTAATCACATCCAGAGGTACGGTAAACATTTTTAATTGTAACAAATCTTATTAATTTGTTACAATTTTTTAGAATGCAGATAAATCAACATTTCATTTTGCTGTGTACTGCTGTAACAGAAATGACCAACAAGAGAAGGTGGATGTATGTGTTTCACATCATTTGTGACTAATCCAAATTATGGAATTATTAATATTATAATTATTAATATGGAAAAATGTCACGACAAACATGCAAAAGTATAAGCCAGAAAACACTACAGTGCATTTGTATACTGTCTTGTAGAACACATAAAGATTTTTTTTTTTTTTAAATATTCTCTAGATCATTTAAATAAGCAGGAACTGCAAGTGATTCTCCCTAAAACACCATTTAGCCCGAGGTATTTGAAAAGGTTCAAGTTCCCCACAGACCGTGACAAAGCCAAGACAACTAATAAAAGAGACTATTAAAGTCTTAAGATGCTGTTGAAATGAGGTCCATTAATTCATTTTCCAGAAAAAAACAAAACAAAACTGCCTAGTCAGAACTGTTTTTAGTCTTATAAACCAATTTAGTCTGAAAACGAAATGATCTGGTGATGTGTCGGCCATGTGAACCAGATATGTGTCAGCTTAAAAAAAAAATACATGTTGTCCCTTCCAAAACATACATTCTCTTTTCCTGTTTTCAGTAAGGAACGCCAAAGCCCCAATATTGCTGACTTTAAAGAGCAGAGAAAGAGGGAGAAGCACCGGATAGAGAAGGAAAGAAAGGAGCAAAAAGAGAGGGAAAAGAAAGAGAATGAAATGAGAAAAAAGTTCAAGGTGAGGGT
>NC_024326.1:5285373-5289442 GCF_000523025.1 Cynoglossus semilaevis
TTTTTTTTTTTTGAATCTTGATGTAGGTGACAGGCGATGAAGAACCCTTGTACCACGCCAAGGTGGTTGTGGCCAGTAAAGTCAGAAAAAATGACCTTCCTGTGAAGAGCGGGGACACCGTCAGCATCATCCGTACCACCAGCTGTCCCAAGGGCAAATGGTTGGCTCGGGACGTCAACTACAAGTGTAAGTTCGGACCGTTTTTTACCAGTGTGTTAGCATAGGTGAGTGAAATGGGTACTTATGTAAGGTTTGTGAGACAAAATTATTTTATATATATATAATATGCATCTATATATATTTATATATATATTTATATAAATATATATATAAATTTATATATATTTTGTTCATGTTGTCCTCCATTAAGGTTACATTTAAGTCGTTTGATTTTCTAATGAAATGTATTTTAAAATTAATTTCAAAAGATTAATTTGAGATCAGTGCCTTCTGAAGACGCACAACAACAGCGTTTCATCACCATCACCGACTTTCGTCTCCTTCGTCGCCCCTTTTTCAGATGGTTACATTTCAGTCATGAATGTGGAGCTAAATATCAAGGAGATGCTCGAGCTTGGAAAGAAAGCCCAAGCTGCTGGAAAAGGAGGCAACCAGGAGGGAGACACCATCAGCATCGATAGCAGGTAAAGTGGAAGATTTTTTTTGACTTTTGAAATGTCATTTGTGTTTAACTAATGGTTGCAATGAGTTATTTTATCTGTTGTTTTTTTGTTTGGCAGATCCTCCAATCATCCCGTTTTGACAAGTAGCTGTAAGTTTTACAATACATTTTACAAAACATTATTTCCATATTTGATTTCCTCATAAAAATAAACAATAATCTACTCGTAAATACACAAGGATTTCAAATAAAGTGAAACATATTGACACTACGGTATATAATTTTGACGTTTCAAATGGGTGTAGGCTGAGAGGTTTCTGTAAATGTTTATCACCAAGAGAGCCGTTTCATCAGCCTAGTTTATTTTCCACATAGTTACAGATGACAGTGAGGAGTGGGCCTGTGAAGATGAAACTCTCTCCCCCACAAACGAGAGCCAGTAAGACTGCAATATTTGGTCCTTTTGAAGATTATAGAATGTTGTTATGGGCCATTGAATATAATTTTTTTTTTCCTTTTCATCATTTTGTTTAGCAGTTTGCCCCAGCAGACCTCCTCCATGTCGGAGTTGTGTAAGTAGTGCAAAGGAAGTACAAGCTCTTCATGTGGTCGCTTTGTTTTACACTGACATATAAAACACTGTGTGACAAGCCTTTTGATTTACACTGGTCCCAGACCATTTCCTAACCCACTGCCTCCCCCTGTCTGTCTTAACTTTACCCACAATCCTTCTTCAGCTTGTAGCCATGTGGGCGCCCAGCACACTTTCAGCGATGCCAACCTGGAGGACCTACAGACACAGTAAGGGTTAAAGCAGATAAAGACGACGCCTATTTTTTTTTTTTTTTTTTTCTATATTTGGTTAAACCACATGATGTATCTTAAGGTAAACTGTGGATACAACTCGAAGTTTGACAAGATACTAAAAGTATTTTCCAGAGATATAATTAATTCTTGTGAGTAAAAATATCAGGATCTTCTGATGAAGCCAAGTTTTTGTAGATGCATTTTTTTTTCCTAAAATGAAAAGGAATACGTCTTGAACTCTTTCTAATTGAAATGTTTTAAGGAACAGACATGAAGCGTTGCAGAAACTGGCCATCTTCTTTCAACACACCAAGGATGAATTTGTTGATGATGCTGAAGCAGAAGGAGAAACACCCACAAAGTACATTCAATTTTTTATATATATTTATTTATTTATTTTTTTGGCAGGAATATCTTTTATTTGAAATCTTGTCTTATTGCTGATATTGATTCATTTGTCTTTGTCCCTTTTTATGTCCAACTTAAAGTACTGAAACTCCAAGTAAGTTTATGAATTTTTCTTTTACTTGATATAATTAAAGCACAAAGGGAAGGAACTAATTAATACAAAGTTTTTTTTTTGCACAGCTTTAATTAGTGTCTATTCTGACCAGTAGACGAGACAATAAATAACCTGCATTATTTGCATGTTCTTTTTTTTTCTTCATTCAGATTTTTTGAGCACTGTTGAAGAGCCTCCCTATCCGTAAGTGTTGTGTTTTCTTGGCATTTTCTTTTCGTGAAACGAAGCCCAGTTCTATATGATGCTTTAGTTAAAGTACTTGTATAAATATATACCAACCTGTTGTGGTTTTGGACCACAGGGAGCAGGAGGTGGACTTCAATGAGCTGGAGCTCCTTCCTCCACCTCCACTCTATGCTGACACGTTCTGATTCATCACCAGTGACAGAATATGCCTTTAACCTCTTCATATTTAACAAAAGGACACGTTATTATAAAGGCTTCAGGTATAATTTTGTTCTGATCTTCTTGACACCTTGTGTTCTGCACTTTGTCTTAAGTTTATATTTAAAATCGTATGCACGTGTTCAATGCATTTGTTCCTAAGATCACTTATTCGCACTGGGGTTTTTTTTTTGTTGTTATTTTTTTGTTATATATGTTGCATAATAAATGTTTGTCATGAGTTTTTGCTAGATTTAGTGCATTTTTTTTGTTGCACTTTTTGTGTTCTGACCAAGCACAGATACCACTACTGGCAATATTTTGACTGTTCTATATATATATATATATGTATGTATACCTGGCAATATTTTGACTGTTCTGTGTAGCTGATGTATGGTTTTGGTCTGGAGGATGGATATATATACAGTAAGGGTTAAATCTTGTCTTACCAATAGTCAATTAACCAAAAGTCAACCTAATAATAGAAGAAAAAAAGTCAGACTACAGACCACATTAAAAGTCGACATAAGGCGGGTGGAAATTTTGAAGTACTGAAACACCGTGCCCAGCAAATACACACCTTAAGTCTTGGAATTTTTTTATTTTTATTAGATTATGCACTTTGTGGAATCTCCCTTGTTTTTGCTATGGGTCGAGTGTGGGAATCCACTGCATATGGCATTAATTGGAAGGGGAGGGCTTTAGTGCTGTGGCGGGAGGAGTTATTCCTTATAAGGAAGTTCATCCGGCCCAGTCCTCCCTCTGTACCCCATGTTGAAGAGTAAATGATGTTCAGAAGGCAAGGAAGAGTGAGCTGCTATTGTTAGGAGCCACAGACGCGAAGTTAAGTGTAGAAAGTAGTTTTTAAATCTCTGTTTTGTTGTTTTAACGCGACTATTTCTTGTGAGAGTCTACGTAGAACCTTTTAGTCGCCATTAAAACGGCGTACGCAGCACCGCTATAGCTACCGGGGGGTTTTTTGTTTTAGGCTTAATTGAAAGATAACACTTAACCGTTTTAAATGCAACGCTGTTTGATTTATGAGAAAACGATGGCAGCCGAGACGAGGAACGGCGGTATTTCACTCAACAATAACTGCAAGGACCACCACAGGAGAAAGTTACTGGTCGGAGTGGATCTGTTCTGCCTGTTCTTAGGTGAGTAGCCCACTCTGAGTTGTCACCCAAGACTTTTTGTATGTTTTTCATGTGTCCTTGTTGAGCGCCCGGGGGGGTATATTAGCAGTACCCGTTCGACCAACCCCAGGGTAGCATTCCCATTTACAGTAGATAGGTAAGAATGGGTAGCTCAGACTGTTTGTCTACCTCTAGAGGTCATTATCATTTTTATTTTTTAAATCTCTGAGACAATATTGTCAAATGCATCTCTACATTGGGTAGGAGTTTAGTGTAAATTTTAGATTACATGTTCTGTTTTTGTTTGTTTTGGGATAGATTATATTTTTTGTTTGTTTTGTTTTTTGTTTTTGTTTTTTTTACTATAGATTAGGCGTGAGCAAACTATTTGACTTACGGGTCAATTAAAACGCTGAATGGGCCACATCAGGCCCCCGGGGCCTTAGTTTGCCCCATGTCTGCTATAGACACCAGTTGCCACTAGGCCTCATTTTAAAGCCAAAGAATGCTAAAAATGATGACCGTAATTAACCAGTTATCCCTGAAGGGTAATGTTGCTTTGGTCGCCGCCCTGTACCTGTACCAGTGCAATGATGC
>NC_024326.1:5289489-5299401 GCF_000523025.1 Cynoglossus semilaevis
CAGGAATTGTTTTGATCTCAACATCTGGCACAAAAGTGTTTGAGTGTGTGTGTGTATGTGGGTGTATACACACGAGTGGAGTAATTAAAGGAAGTGGTAAGGTGAGACCTCTGTGAATGTGTGTTTCATTAGCAGTGGTGGATGTAATGTTAGGCAGCTGCAGAGCGAGAGGTTAAAAGTTGGATTTGCAGGTGAGACAACTTTTCACACTGCAGTATTTTTTTTAAAAAAAAGTTCTGTCCATCTCCATGGGTGTTAAACATCTGTCCTCTGTTAAATGACTTAACGATAGTTTTTACGCTGTCTATCTGACAGTTATTTTCAGTGTCTGTGAACTTATGTTCCAGCTGTGTTTTTTGTGATTTGAAGTTGTGATTTTTTTTTAAAGGGAACGGCCAGTGCTGTCCAGGGAAGATTTGTGCAGAAAAACTGCCTCCAATAACTGTTCATCCTAGAGAGCAACGTTAGAACAAAGCCAAATGGAAACCTTTTGCATTTTTGTATTTTTAATGAACACAGCAAACACACTCAAACGCCAAGAGAACAGAATGGAATTCATTATAATTTCCCAGGTGCCACATGCTTGAACATTTGATCCAAACCTTTAAATTCTCCACAACTTTGTTTATAAATCTTGATTAAGCTTCTTGAAGCAATATTTTACTTGGAATCTTATAATCTGTAACTCCTGAGCCAGCCTAGGTATTACTAGTACGTGATTGAGTTTGAAGAGGAACTTAATGCATGATGAATTATGTTGTATGTATATCTTGTGGTAGAACTATTTACTGGACATGGTCATAACATCCGCTGTCCCGAGAATTTTGATCTCAGATAGCAGGCAGCGTTAGTGCAGGCCTGAATGCACTCTAAATGCCTCCTTAGATCTGATTGTAAAGACCACATCGACAGACGGCTTTAGGACACACGTCGACACATTCTTGAACAAGCATCTGTTATTACTGACATTAGAATTTATGGACACATTCTTGAACAAGCATAGATGCAATCTGTTATTACTGACATTAGAATTTATAGAGTCATTAAGAGGAAACCCTTAGAAAGTCTTTTTTTTTTTAAGTCTAATTATTGAATCATACTTGTTTTTTGTCTGTATATTTTATACGCAAGTCCAGTTTGATCCTAATTTGTCAACAACAGCAGAAAAGCCATTAGCTTAATGTCAGGTGTGAGCAGCTGCACTAACTGTACTTTTCACATGTGTTGTTAATGGCACTTAATATTAATGTCAAAGCCAGGTCTAAAAGGGGCCATAGTGTTTCCTATGCCTTGGCCAAAGGGTTTGGCTCTGAAAGAGGGGCTGTTAATCAACCACACGTGCACCTGTGTTTTCCATTTTGTGAGCATGAGTCATGGCGACTCAGAGAAAAATCGGTGAAAAGCAGGGGGTTACTCGTTTTGTTGAATTTGTCTTTTACGCGAGTGGTGTTCAGATCAGCCGCAGGACGTTAGAAACTGCTGTGAGATTAAAATACAATTTTATAAAATTGTCTCAAGGTACATGGGGTAGTTGAAGTCTCAGGTGTCTGCTGTTAGAAAAAAAAAATCCTTGAGTGTGACTCGTATATAAAGTTTAAAGTAGGGGGGAAAAAAATTAAGCATCTAGAGATTACAATGCCAAAAACCTGCTTTTAGTCATTGGGAAAAGTAAAATATAATCAAATACATCGGGAAAATTAACAAAGAAGTAGAGTAAATGTGGTGGATAAGAGTTTAAAAATGTCAAAACTAAACTAAAAATTCTTCTATATTTATAGATGTTTGCAAAATATTATAGAAAGCCAATCGTAGTTAATAAAGTTTAGTACAAAAAAAATTGTACATTCTTGAAAGGTCAGCCAGAAAACAAGGATTTTCAAGAGTAGCTTAAAATAAGCAAAATACCCAAGACAACAACTAAACGGTACCTGGACTAGTTTAAAGTATTTGTGTTTCAGAACATATGGTATCGGTTGTAGCTAGACAACTAAAATGTACCTGGACCAGTTTAAAGTATTTGTGTTTCACTTATGAAATCAGAACATATGGTATCGGTTGTAGCTACGTTTCGCGAACAGCTCCAGTTAACTGTGCTGCATATTTGCGTGCCTTTACTTTGAATTGCAAAGGGTGGAGGTAGTTAATGCAGAACAGATGTACAATCATAAGGTGAACCGTAAATATCTTTTCCCTGTGATACATGTCCCTCTGCAGAAATGTACATTTTCCTGGAATTCATTTCAATTTTTTTTTTGAAGCCTCTTTGCAGGAAAAAAAAGTTGCAGAAACAGACATGGGGGCTGCTGTGAGTAAAAACAACTTCAACTGTGTGTACACCACAACTACCTCAGACTTACGCCAGACAGTGAAAGATCCCCACCAGTGGAAAAAGTGTGTCTGTTTATGTACGCAGTCACACTCGGTGTTTTGGCGAATGCCCTCAAAAAAATAGTTTCAATCCGCGAGATGTGCATTTAATCCGGTTTCCACCCAACCGGAGCTGTGTCGACCTGGGATAAAGGCTAACGGGATAGTTGTAGGTCATAAGTTTTCCACCATTTTTTTCATATGACCAGTTCAGAGGTGCTGAAATAGTCCTCATCCTTAGGCAAAACAGCTTGGTAGCAAAAGAAACACCTCATGTTTACAATGGAAACTGCAAAACCTTAAAAGAAAACTCCCTCCCACTGACGTGTTTGTTTCTTCTGAATTGATGTAGACTCCAGACCGAATTGCTGACTGATGTTGTGCTTGGCAAGGTTGCTTTAGGGAGTAGGAAGGCAGGAAGAGGAAAGGAGGGGAAAATCCAAGATGCCTTGTGCAGTGCTGATATTGCAGTATTTTGGCAGACGACTGGAGTCGATGATGGGACAAAATTAAAAACGCAGACCTGGAAATAAGTCGTTCTAGTTAGCTGCGAGAAACCTTGCTTGATTATATTGGTTCTGTAATTGTATTTTTAGCAGCATTTTCAACAGTCCTCCCAGCCAACGGCCTAGCAAACAATGTGTCAACTGCTTTGCAATAAGTTGATACCTGAGGAACCTTCACAGACAGAGCTTTAAATCAGACAAAACTATTGCTGTAAAAGCTTCAAGTCCAAGAGTAATGAGCAGATATTAATGGAAAGGAAATTAGCCAATCAGCTGGAATTCCCATGAAATGTCCGAGCCGTTTCCTGTTAGCTGAGCTCAACCCAGCTGGACCTTCAAAGGCCGGTTTGATGGAGGTGTTTTTGAGGGGCTAAACATCCACCGAAGCCTGTGTTGACATGTGGTTGTACACAAAAGAAACATGCCACCTTCCTGCCTCGGTTCGGACTTTTTGAAAGTTAGTTATTACAGCTTTTTGAGTTGTTTGCTTAGCAGCTAGTCATTTATATTGGTTAGACTTCAAATATCCCTTTTGAACTGATTTGAAGTTGGTTAGACTTCAGTCAGTCAAATATCCCCTTTGAACTGATTTGAATGTTGTTGTTTTTTTTTTTCTTCTACTAGACGTCTCAGGCATCTCTGGGTATAACCTTCTATCCCCAATTTCAAAGTCATTCACAGCTGCTGTTTGTAAAAATTCAGGAAAGGGGCCTGTCATTTCCCGGCCATAAGCGGTGTGTTTTTAATGTTGAAGATAAACACTGTTTCCTTGCCACCTAGAGTGGTGAAAGCCACTGGATCAGTTACTTCAACCAAGGATAATTGTGGGACTTTTTAAGCGTACTCAAAAGCATCTGAAAGGAAAGACAATATTCTGACAGAAGTGTAGTCTTTTTGGGGTTTTCTTGGGTGGCAATGTTGTTGTTTTTTGTTTTGTTTTTTTTGTCTCATGACCATATTTGATATGCATCCATCACAGCTAGGGATGTCCGATGTTAACTTTTTGCCGATATTGTCCAAACATTTAATTCCAATATCAACCGATAACGATATATGTAGCCGTTTTGGTTACATTTCATTGTGTGTCATAATGACGATACTGTTCTCAGTACTAATGAACCAATGGTTTCACTGTCAATTCAAAATTATTTTTAGGTCACACATTGTTTAGTGAAACCTAGGCATTGCGTTATCGGGTTTTCATCCTCGGAGGAAAAACCGATTTAAAAAAAAAAAAAAAATCTTACCGATACTACATAATTAAGCTAATATCCGCCAAAAATATCGGTTAGCCGTTATTATCGGACATCCCTAATCGCAACAATTATTTGCTAGTTAAAATGTTGCCCCCTGCTAGCCAGTAGGTACACAGATAAACGTTTAATTTTTAAGAGCGTTGGGTTGTCTTTACACTTTATCATTTATTCTGTTCATTTAGCCTCACCTAATATTTTAGGTAAAAATGATGATGTATAAAATCACGTTTTGGACGTTACTTACTCTTTTCTCTTCTGAAATGTTTGTATCCGCTCTCGTCGTGTGTCCAACCATGCAGTGGTGCTGGTTGCCGTGTTTTTGCACAAGTCTCCGTTGCCACCTTACCGGAGAGGATTCTTCTGCAGTGACGACAGCATCAGGCTGCCCTATAAGAGCAGCACAGTGACCAACACCGTGCTCACAGCAGTGGGCATCACTGTGCCGGCGGCCTCCGTAAGTCCTAGTGTGGTGCAGCAGGAGAGAGACGAGAAAGCACACTGATGACGCTCGCTCAATTCTCCCAGTGGTTGGTCTGACAAGACAAGACAACTCAAAAATGTTCTAAACATTCTAAATCTTTTACATGCTAATTATTTAAACGAAAATCCAGCTTCTCATATACCTGTACCCAAAACAGAATTCTGTCATTATCACGATATGATTCCCAAATAACAGCCACAAAATGAATTGAGCCAGTCGCAGGTGTTGCTCTCGTTACCTCCTGTTTGTACCTGCGACCTCTGTAATATGGGCATCATTAACCAGGCACCTCCATCTTTCTCTGCTATCCACCTCCACCTACCCCCCCCCCCACCCCCCCCACCCCCCCCCTCTTCCCCCCTCCCCCCCCCCCCCTCCCCTGTGCCTCATTAAGACAACACACAATTAAAGTGTGTGTGTATCAGTGTCAATCCCTGCTATTAGCACGGCTGCCTGAATGGCACTTGGCAGAGTTGAATCACAGCCTCCTCCTCTCAGACAGACAATCAGCTCACACACACACACACACACACACACACACGGTCGATGCCCAAACATGCTAACAGCTAATGAGCTGGACTCACACACTGACCGCGGTCAGCTGATCTGACGGCTGTGACACCGCGTGGACACCGTGTGGAGTCTTCACCTCCACGTCCTTGGACTTGATTCAACCTGTTGAATAATTTAAAAAAGACGTCACGTCACGTTGACCACAGACTCTGAGTGGACGGTGAGTGGGAGAGTCAGCTGCTGACTGGGGATTCTGGGTAATATCCTGGGAGTTCCAGTTCTTTTAGTAGAGCTGACTCTTTTCCTCATGATAACTTTCCTTCTTAGCAAAGGGTTAGCCGTGTCCAATTTTATATATGGTCTGTTGCTTAGAAACTTCCCAAAGCATGTATTTCTAAAAGTACTTTACCATGACAATATTAGCAACATTAGCATAGCACTCAGGTTTTCCATTAAATATTCCTGATGTTAACAGTATTAACTTCTAAAGTGTTGAGAATTATATATATTATGGATTTTTTTTAAATCTTTTGCAAAGTTCCCTGTGGTATTACCTTGTGATGGGAGTATGCTAACCCTAACCCGATATGTCGATACCTACACAGGTTTTCTTCCACATCTTTTAGGGTAACTTGCAAGATTGCGACATGCTAGCTTTTATGGTGCAACACCCGACCATGTCAAATTAAAGTGATCCATTCATGTCATGTGACCACTGACCAGAAGAGAGCAGTGTGTCCAGGACGTCACTGGGAGAGTCCTTAATGGACCTTAATGGTAGCAATTAAACTATGTAGGTTACATGGCGTAAAAATAATGTCATTTGTTGATATGTGTTTAAATGAAGATCGTAATTGAAGTTATTGCTTAAAAAAAAAAGTAATCATATCATATCGAATTCAAATCAAATTAAACACTGCCTTAATGATGCGTCGTTGCCATCAACATTTTCTCCCGCAGGAGAGCAGAATCGTGTGTGCTGCTTGAGGCCATAAACATGGGTTTTTATGGTGAGAAGTGGCTGCTCTGGCCCTGTGTAATTATGGTTGACGCAACGGTCGCTGGGTTAAATACTGTAATTGGTGGTGCAGAAATGTGGTGGAGGCTTAAACAAGAAGACCTAACCAAACATTTTGTTTTTAACCCTGCTTGGCAAAACTTGACGTTACAATTCCGACAGTACCACCTCTGCCGGAGCGCTTTTCGCACCCTTGCGTTTTTTCGGAACCAAGAAGGATCATTAAATCATTAGGGCGCTTGATTTGTACAAATCTTATGTAGCGTAACGTGCAAAATTGGAAATACATGCAAAACAATCATCCCATTCCCATAGATTTATTTCTTCTTTTTTTTTTACACGTGAAACCAAAGCATCAGATGTGTTTCAAGCTGGCTCCAAAGGCCTGTCTGGTGGAAACAACACACTCAATCATCTTGTTAAGTCTCCTGAAAGGGTTACCCCCCCCCCCGCTCTACAATTTAGAGTTTCCGAGATTGATCTAAACCTTCATGTCTCATGAAACCAAGATACTAACATGAGAGCAGCCAGACATCCCTCGTAGAACTGGAGAGGCTTTCAAAGAGAGGGAGTGGTGAAAAAAACACTACCGTGCCCCCGACATGTGCCCTCAAAGAGTCTGGCCACCGAAAAAAAATCTGACACGATGCCTAGCTCAGCATTTCTGCTGATTAGAACCAGCAGTGTCTCCCCCCACTCCCTCCCTCCCTTATTCCAGACATTATTTCTCATCTTACCTTCCTCACTCTCTACTTGTTTGCATTCCACTTTTTTTTTCTTTTTTGCTTTCTTTCTGCCCTCCTGTCCTTCTAGTTTTCCTCACATCCTTCCATCGTCTCCCTGTAAATCTCCCGCACTCTCTTTTTAGTATTCCTTTTCACTTCTTCCACTGGCGAGGGGGTAAAAGACCCTATAAAGCTATAGGGACGGTAGTATTAGAGCTGGAACAGCTGTTACGAGTTACTGCTATCCACTTACCCCACCCCCCCACTTTCAGATGGTAGTTTATTTACACATTTACAGAAAAACTATACATTTGACGACAGTCTCATCGACCTCCCACGTTTAGAAGTAGAAAACCGTGCCCAAACCTAATTAACTACAAAGTAGGTATTTTTGTTGCAAAAAAAAAAAAAAGTAACTACTCAAAGCTTTACATTTAAACTCTCGTGGTACGTTATTGTTTTTTAATAATACTGTTAATAGTACAGTGGAGCCTCGTAACTCGAGGAGCTCGTATCTCGAATCATTTTTTCCCAAATGAAATAACAGAAAAAAAATTAATCCGTTCCAGCCTTCTAAAAAACTCTTATTATTAGTGCTAATAACAATGGAAAAAACATGTGGTTTTAATTATGAGTTCTTACCTTCGAGACAGACGAAACAGTAGCGGATAACGGCGGTATGTGCGGAGGAGGTGGGAGGAAGGGAGGGAAGAGAGTTGGCCCTAACGTAGACACTTGATTCCATACTGTAACTTAGTAACTTGCATAAACTTACAATTAACTTGACTTATGTTTTTTACTGACATCAAGTTCTTTTATGCCACTCCAGATCATCATCGGAGAAAGCTACAGGATCTACTTCCTGAACGAGGGCTCCAAGTCTTTTGTAGGAAACCCCTACATATCTGCTCTGTACAAGCAGGTGGGAGTTTTCATCTTCGGCTGTGCCATCAGTCAGTCCTTCACCGACATCGCCAAAGTGTCAGTTGGACGCATGCGTCCGCACTTTCTCGACGTCTGCAAACCTGACTTTTCTACTATCAACTGCTCTTTGGGCTACATCACTGACTACCAGTGTCAGGGGCCAGAGAGTAAAGTTCAAGAGGCTAGGTAAAAAAAAAATTAAATTAAATTAAACGTAGAAAACATCTTATTTTTAGATTTAAAAAAAATAGACAAAAATACAATCTGCCCTGTGTCTTTCAGGAAGTCCTTCTTCTCCGGACATGCATCGTTCTCGATGTACACAATGCTGTATCTCGTGGTAGGTCGCTGGTTGTTTTGTTACACGTAAATCCCACGCGTACATTACATACGCAACAAAAATTGAAACCCATAACTGTCTCTCTTTACAACAGTTTTACCTGCAGTCTCGTTTTACCTGGCATGGAGCCCGTCTGCTGCGTCCGCTGACTCAGTTCACGCTCATCATGATGTCCTTCTACACTGGTTTGTCTCGTGTCTCTGACCACAAACACCATCCCACCGATGTCCTGGCAGGCTTCATACAGGGGGCCCTGGTGGCGTACTGTGTAGTAAGTGATTCATTTACTGTATACACAATGTTAAGCCGACACTTTCAAAGCTGCATGTTTAAACCTGTATTTATATTTATATATATATATATGTATATATGTATATATGTATAGTAACGTACAGTTGCTCTTAGAGACTTACAGCTAACTTCAAGGGTACTTCAAGGCTTTCCAAACAATGCAATAGTAATTAAAAAGAAATCTGTAACTGTCGGAAGTACAATTTTTGACCTTCTTGTTGAGGGCATTTTAGGTAGTCCACAGGGGTTAGCACGTTGGTAGCCCCTGATCTCGGACATAAAAACATCAGAAGAGTCTTAGAGACTTACACTTAGGAGCCATAATGAAGGGCAAAAACGACGCAAAAAAAAAAAAAAAAGCAAAAGTAGCTCAAAGTAATCCAACCAGCAAAACGTAAACAAAGCTATCATCCGCGTATAGTGCATAACGTGACGATGTTTTTATCGGCTGCGTTTACTAACTAGTTCACTCGCGAAATTTCGGAGGGACGACGACGACGGTGGTAAAATGTGCCTAATAATTTGCCTAATTTTTTTCCCTGTCTCTTTTACAGGTTTTCTATGTGTCCGACCTGTTTAAGGCCAAAGGCAGACGTACCGCACAGCTGCCAACTCCAGTTAAAAAAGATCTTGTTTCTCCCACAGACATCAGGGAACGAGGCAACCATCTCATCATGGCGTAGTGAATGCCGGAAAAAATGACTGTGTGTTTGTGTATGTAACTCTTTCTTCTACTATTCCCAGCACTACCATGGGTGAATGCTCGTAGTTGATAAGGAATCACGAGGGTGAAAAGGGTTACAGACGGACGTAAATCCAGTGCTGCGCTGTGCTGTGCTGTCTCTCACCAGACATTTAGAAGACGAAAAAAAAAGGTTCCTCTGCTGTCTTCCCCTTTGATGTGAAATAGAAAACTGGAACGACACATAGGTTGTTAGGTTAGCTCTGTTGTGCACTCACCCTCGCCGATGCACGTCAAACAAATTCCTGGATTTCAGGAAGGATACGATCTTGATTGGTTTTAATACACCAGTATGTACCGTGTACCTATGTACTGTATGTATATACATACATATGTGTATATATACAGTATATATATATGTATGTATACGTGTGTGTATGTATATATGTGTATATATATGTGTGTTGTTGTGTGTGTATATGTATATATGTAAGCATATATATGTATGTATATATGTAAGCATATATATGTATGTATATATGTCTTATATGTATAAATATTGACTGAGTTTTTTTTTTTTAAAGCACTATTTTAGCTTAAGTGTTTGTCACTACCACTTGAATGATACCTGAAGTGAAAGCTTTGTAAGCTTTTGTATGATTTTTTTTTTTTTATCTTTTTTTTTTTTTTTTAATAATGTGCTCCTGATAAGAGTGCGCATGGGTTAGAGCAGTTTCAGTAGGTGGATTTAAGATGCAGTAAGTGCAGTGCAGATTTGAGATGTTGGACATGGGCCTCCTTCTGCTGGC
>NC_024326.1:5299545-5300193 GCF_000523025.1 Cynoglossus semilaevis
TAGTGTGTGTGAGATTTACTGCAAGCGTTGAATGTGTTCTTTTGTTAGTCGTTTATGTGTTACTACTCCCGTCTGACTGTTTTTGTGTATATTTACTGCATATATATATATTCAGTTGTTTTTAGCTTCTCTCCAACCAGAGAGCAGGCATCTGGCAAACTGGCATCATATGCTGCTAGGAATGAAGTTGAATTTTTACCTCACTGACGCGCGGTAAAAAAAAAAAGCAAATCTCTTATGGGGTGAAGAATTTTAACCGGTGTTAAATAACATAATAATAGATTTTAAAATGCGCTTTGACTGACGAATTTGATTAAATAACGGAGATCAGATGCTAATGCACTAACTATTTGACAAAACATCGCTAACAAAGTGTTAGCGATGTTCATCAAGCGGGCCGCTTTGAACCCCCTAGCAGGCCAGTTTTGGTCCCGCGGGCTGTATGTTTGACACCCCTGCATTAGTTTCAGTAGGAGACAGGCCTAGACCGCAGGCAGGCCAGTGAAATCCAAACACTGTCTGCAAAGGCAAATTTTTTTTTCTTAGTAAAAGTTAAAGTCTTTCAACTTAATAAATCTCTCTTATGCAATTTATATAAACGGGCCAACTTTTCTGGAAAATTGGATTGGTCTTTTAAATAACGACGCT
>NC_024326.1:5300219-5302539 GCF_000523025.1 Cynoglossus semilaevis
TTTTCAGTACCAAAGCAGAATTTAGTAACGTTCCCTAGTTATGTTTCAGAAGTTTTATTACGTCACGAAAAAATCTATAGCAAACAGTACATGGAATATTTAAGGCCAATGGTACTAATTTGTTTACATGCTAATAACGTCGTTAACTTTTCTGCAAAAAAAAAAATCCGAAAACCACTGACGGGAAATGAACCTGTTTGGTTTGATGCCAAGTGATGGTCCAATTTTAATCTGAAACGGGGAAGAAAATTGCTTGATGTGGAGATAGAGTTTCTGTAGGCAGCCATGGTTGTAAAAAGACGTGTGTGTGTGTGTGTAGAGAGAGAACGTGTGCTTCTGAAGAAATGTCCACTATGACTTTGCATTTAGACCTGTGTAAAATTACCTGCTGCTTTTAAGACCACATCCATCCAAACGAACTGAAAGATTGTGAATGTTGCATTTCAAAATTAAGCTTTTTACACTTTTTACACTTTGTTTTTAATAAAAAAAAAATCTCATTATTTTTCATAACGACATGATATTTCGTATCAACCGTAAGGTGTATTGACGATTAAAATTGTTTAACAGCAGTTTACCGGAAAGTAGATTATCACATACTTGGTAGAAAAAAAAAAAAAAATTGTGTTTAAAATTTAGAAGCCGTACGATGGTGGACATCTGGGCGTGGGGGCAACGGTTGACTTCGTGTTCGACTTCCTGTAAGGGAAATAGTGTACATTCCATACTCTAACCCTTCTCCCCAATGGCCCGCTGTAATAATATACACTCCACGGTGAAACTCTGCCCTGGAGGGGAAGTTCATTCACATCTGAGAACGCTTAGAGTCGTATCATTTTTCTTTCTTGCCTCTGGTCTATATGTATGGTGCTAATTTTGACCCTACCATATGTTGTATAAACAGTCTACACCAGTGGGTCTCATTCAAGGACCTTGGTTTGTGCATAGTCCTTGTGGTTTTGACCTAATTCTTAGCTAAATGACTCAATTTTTACACAACAAAAATAGTCCTTAAAACTCGATTGTCTGTACAATGTGTTTTTTTTTATTTATTTCTGAGGCCATAATTGTACCTTTGACCTCTCTATAATTACCAATATAAAGTGGCACTTTATTAAGGAAAAGGAAGAGGTGTATTAATAGAATTATCCAGACCTTCAACCCAGTGTTTTAAACCTGCAACTCACTATTGGGTCCCAACTTGCTACCTACGTAAACATGTAAAGCGTAATTATGGTCAATTAATATCATGGCCACTTTCAAGGTCAGAATGCGGGCCGTGGGAACAGTCTGTTCCAGAATTGTTTGACACTGATGCTTTGTCCAGCTTTGTCCGATACCAATACTGTAACTTGGAATATCTGCCAGTACCGATATCTATCCGATACCTTCTTTTCTCCTCGAGCATGCCGCAAACTGAAAGTCCTGAGGCGATAGTGTCCCTGTTTATGGAATGTCGCTTACGGCAAGTTAGGTTAAGCATTTGGACTTAGGTATCGGAAGTAGTTTTTCTTTTCTTTTTTTTTTTATGTTCTATTATATCTGTACTGATACTGAGCCTGGGTATCGTATTGAGTAATTTTTATTTCACACCCTCTCCATCAAGGATGTAATGTTTATTTACTTGCGACGATAACTGAGACGATGTTTCGCAACCCAAAAAAAAAAACAAAACACAGCCGACTCAAGAAAAAGGCTTTAAATGGCAGCCGACCGTCTCGAAGTTGCATTTCCAAAAAGGAAACGTTTCCCAAGTTTTTCCAAAGTTCAAAAGAAATAAGAAAGAAATTCTCCCACTAGAATAAATCAGGGAAGTCATTTGTATGGTATGTGAACTAGAAGTGCGACGGGAAAAAGGCTTAAAATCAACATTTAATAAGACGAAAATACCTTTAGAATGTATTACACGCGAGCAAAAAATAAGCCTTTGTTTAGAAAGGTAATTCCTTGGCTTGATTTTAAAGCTGCAGCGTGACAGTATTTTTAGCTCTTAGCAGACCGAGAAATAGCCCAGTTGTGTTTGAGTTGAAGAAACAGTGCTGGGCCGGCTTTTTTTTGGATCAGCGACGATTATAATCGTAATGACTGGATCCTTTTCATGTGGTTCGGAAGACAAAAAAATGGTTGTGTTTTTCTCCGGTATTTGCAAAGCAATCGCTCTGAGTGATTTACAAATTCCTCGCATGCACTCGGAAGCACTGTTGTGGTTTCTCTGAAAATGGGCAGCGATTCAGATTTCTGCTCGGCCTCGCACACGAACGCACCAAGGTTAGCGCGCGAACTTAATCCTCCACCGTTAATCCCTTCGTGATCCTTGTGT
>NC_024326.1:5303769-5309156 GCF_000523025.1 Cynoglossus semilaevis
GTGCGACTTATACTCCTGAGCGACAAAGTGTAGTCCATCGCAGCTACTCGGTGTTATACTGTACTGAAACAACAATAGAGGAAAGACAGCCGACTTTAACCATGTTACGCAACGTGACCTTTATTTGACCCGGTCTCATCCACATACTGTAGATCCAGTTCTCAGCCCCGACGTTAGCCATGATTAATTGCGTCCGTGCCCAGATGTCCTCGATCCTTGTTCTGTTGTGTGCTGCGGTACAAAAGCCGAAAGTAATTCTCTTCCTCCCTCCGATTCCAGTCTCCCGCCCCTTTTTTTTTATCATCCTTTTTTTTTTTTTTCGTCATCCTCCCTTTAGTCCGGAGACTGTAACCAGAGAAACTCTGCCAACGCAACCTTTAAGAATTCAGATATGAACACCCAAGCATGTGCTTTCGTGCGAATGTGTGGTCAAGGCTTGTGTTTAAAGGGCAGACATTTAATTGACAGTCTAATTTGTTGTTGGAGCTTTTCCAGCTCAGTTAATCTGGACACGTCCCAAGCTAACATTTTAAAACGCATTCCTTTTCTTTATAGCAACTTTTACGGCCGCTGAGGCCTCGGGGGGATGCGATGTGGTCCAGTCCGACGTCCCCCCGATCCCGATTATTTAAACACCAACCTTTGTTGGGAATATTTACGGTTGGCATAGAAGTAAGAGAGTAGAAAGAAGAAAGTACGTAAACTGTTTCTTATTGCTTTTGTTGTTGTCCCTCAATCCGTTCATCTGTCCATAGAAAATGATAAAAGCATTTTTTATGCATGACTTTTTTCATGACTTCAATTTTGGGACAATTGTGGCCCGCGAGTCAAAACGTTTTTCCCCCCAAGCCCGATCTAGGCTGGAACGACTCATTATGTTGCTTTTTTTTGGATAATATCGATGGTTTCTATAGACACAATGACGTTATTAGGCAGATCACCCTTAAAGGCCGAGGTGCGAAATACATGGCGCGCCACTCTATATATTATATATTTGGTTTGTTGAATTGATTTAACGGTACTACTCGATGCACTTTCCTGGTCCCCGTAAAAGGCTCTAAGGGCATGTTCACATGGTGATAAAAAAAACAGGCGTCAGTCTGTTTGTTTTAACACCTGAAGGCGTCTCGGTGTGAAACCACGTTGAATTTTATGTACCACTTTCCTTCGCCATAAATCTCGTTTCGCTTTCTTTTGGCGCCCGGCCACAGACACCTTGACTCTGACGTCATTCGTTAGAAGATTCATAAAACAAAACCTGCTTACGAAAATGTCCGAGGCCATGACTTAAAAGTGAAAAATTGCCCCACAATCAAGTGCAACCGTATACCAAGCACAAGGATGTGTCTGGAGCTGGACTCCCCCATCGCCGCTGACCTGCGGCTTCAGGAATGTGTGTCCTCCAGGGGGGAGGAAATGTGCAGACCGTTTCTATCGGCTGAGCTCCAGGCCGTTCTGTAACCGAGCTAAAAGCACAACCCATAGGAATTCTGTCGGTGATTCTGCCTCTAACGTTACTAATGTGCACACTGAGTGGCTGAATATTTAATGATTTAATTACTTCAATATTAATATTTTTGAATTAAAAAATTAATTTTATTTCAGTTTAAAAACGGCTAACCTGAAGTGTGGCACTCAAGTTAATCGTTATATTGTCTGAGTAATTTTTTGTAGAATTTTTTTTTAAAGTTTTTTTTAAACTGACCCCTGCTGGCCCATATTCGTATTGCAGGTAAGACCAATATTTATTTTAGATATTCAACGCATTAATTTTGTACTTGCAAATGGTCTGCCATGTGTTCATAGGGGCTGTCAAGTTGGTGACCTCTGACCCAGGACATAAAAACATCAGAAGGGACATAGAAACTTGTTTTTTTTTCTATAACATTTGATTTATCATTATTCTGCCGTATTCCTGCAATACCGACATTTCCCCACTAGATGGCATAGAAAATGATTAAAAACATTTTACCACTTTAGCCTTTATGCATGACTTTTACATGTCATTTATCTTAGTTCACACGAATGCTCCATCTATCTGCTCCTGACCCGGCCCCCCTGTTCAATTTTATATATATATATATATACATATACATATATACATATATATACATATATACACATATATATATATATACATATATAGATATATGTATATATACATATATATGTATATATACATATATATACATATACATATATACATATATACACATATATATATATATACATATATAGATATATGTATATATACATATATATATATATACATACATATATATATATATACATATACATATATACATATATACATATATATACATATATACACATATATATATATATATATGTGTATATATGTATATATATATATATATGTATATATACATATATATACATATATATGTATATATATATATATATGTATATATGTGTGTGTATTTATATTTAGCAGTAAATATTCGAGAAACACTGGCGTACACCATTAAGAGTCCTAAAGGCACATAACTGCATTTTACAAGAATTATACAAGGATTGTATATTCATTTAAGCGCAAATAAAGTACTTCTCTCCCAATTACTCCTTTATCAAAAAAAAATTTCGATCAGTTCAGGACAAAATAAATCAATTAGTTCTGCTCTTCTTGTTGTTGTTGTGACATATAGCACAAAAAAGGGCTAGTGTTTCTCACGAAAGGACATGGAAATGTACATGTTTGTTATTTTCACACTGACAGCCGCTAGAGGGCACTCTAACAGGCTGGTGCAACGTTTTTGTTTTTTTTTTTCCCTTCTTCATTATGTACTTTTTGGCTGGTACAACATACGTATAGTCCAGAAGAAAAACGACAGTTAGGTCCTTGTTTTTGTCCCCAGATTGTTCAAATACAGCATTTTATGGTCAGTCGCGTTTGCTCGCCATAAACTTAGACTGAAGCTATTCTTTTCTATTCTGTTCTTTTGTATTCTTTTCCACAAAACGCTGAGCTTCTATAAAGTCGCCAGCCGAGGTTTGACACAGTAAATGTTGTAAATTGGCTTTATGTTTCACATATGAGAATTCCATCCGTTCAGGGCTGCCCATTTTCTGGCCCTAATGATGCAGTAAAAATCCGACCTGATTGGCTTTGTTTTCGTGTGACCGGCTCCCGCCGACCATGTGGACTTGCAGAATAGGGAATTTTCTCACCCACTGACCTCACTGGTAATGTAACGCCGACCTTTCGCAGAGCGTGATGTGAACCCATAAGATTTTTCCCTGATCCCACCTGGCCCCATTTGTAACGTAATGCTGTTTTTCTTAGCCCTAACCACTGCGTGTAAGCAAACACACACAGCACACTTCAGGCTAATTCCCCAGGGGATCAGGCTAAGTTATAGCGCTGTTACCACGCCCGCTGCTTCTTTTTGCTTCAAGATGAACTCGCTGTTCAAATCCGAGACAGATGCAGTCCATCTGCGGGGCTTGATGTGACATTTCTCGGTTCTTCGTGTTTCAGGTGGTTTGGCGGAAAAAATTTAAGGCCACTCTCAGCCAACTCCGTCTTTTTACGATTCCTTGCCAAGTGATTCCTAAATCACGTTTAATCGCATTGACACGCGCAATAAAACTTTATTTGCTCACAACGCCGGCCCTTCCAGTGACATCCACATATTTTTATATTTAGGTAGTTTTATTATTTCCTTAGAAACTGGAAGTTGGGGGCCCTGACTCGTAAAAAAAAAAAAACACCAACTCATGTTACATTATCTGAGCTGCCTACGAGAATAGGTTTTACATCTTACAGCCATTCCAACAACTTCAATCATTTCCTCTCAAGCTTTTTAATTGTTTTTTTTTTTCAGGGGTGTATCAATAGCAACGAGTCCATGTTTTCCTCCTTTGTTTTTATGCAAATAGAGGTTTATTAGAAAATATTAATATTCAATGAAATATAGTTTGACAAAATGTCACAAACATGAAGTGTTTGGGCTTTTTTTTTACTTTTAAAATGTATCAATCGGGCCATATTGAACCCCCGCAGTGGGCTGGATTTGGTCCACGGGCCTTATGTTTGACACCACTGTGAGATTCTCACTTTTCATGCCACATTGATGACACAAATCTGAGAAGAATGGGAAAAAAAGTAGTAGACAATGATGATATATTTTTGATATATTAAGTTATAATTAACTTTTGTTAATTAATTTATTAAATTAGTACATGTTACTAATGCAATCGGTATATAGTTCATGCTATCTACTAACACGTGATCTACCCACTTGCAGAGAATGACCTGAAAGTTCAACGGCTATGACAAGGCAAGGTGCACACTTAATGTTTGCTGCCATCTTCTGGCGATTTACGAGTACGTGCGTGACTCATACAAAAACGTATTCCACTTTTTCCTCCTTTGATACGGTAAGTGGGATTTAAAAACATAATTCATGTAATAGATAACATGTAATAGATTTTTTTAATGCTCTGTGTTTGCAGCAGTGTTGCATATGCATCCACAGGGGGAGCCAAAGTAAACGTCAGGAGGGAGATTGTGTTACACCGCTCTGGAGCGGAGGCGGTGAGAGTTTTAGGTTTCACTGCAAACTGTGAACACACCCCTGGGGAGCTCAGGTGGCTGGAGGTTGTACTTTACATGTGTTTATTTTATTTTACTTTTTTAAAAAAAAAAAAAAAAAAAAAAATCTGTCCTTTGCATTTAACACCTCACCGGGGGAGCAGTGTGTGTGGACGGTGCAATGCTCCAGTGCATCCCAATTGGCACCTGGTGGATTCGAACCTGTGACCTTCCGGACACAAGTCCACTTTTCTAACCACCACCACCACTGCCCTGTTTTTAACACAGCTGAAGGATTATTTAAAAAAGAAAATCCCTAAACGGTACTGTACGTATATCTTGTGTGTAATTCTATAATTTTACATATTTGATTTATGAATGTACGTATAATATATATAAAAATATACTTGTACTCATTTGGACATCATTGGCCCATGAACCAAAATGAGTTTGATACCTGTGGTCCATATCATTATTTCCTAAGGACTGGGTCGCGACCCTCAGGAGGGTCGCAAGAGTTTTTTATTTTTTGTTTGTTTATGAAATGTACATATATTTATATATATATGTATATATATGTATATATATGTATAAGTACATATATTAAATACATTTAGGTTTTTATATACTTATGTGTATGTACATATGTATATGTATATATATATTTGCATATATATATATATTTATATATATATATATATTTGTCCTGCTTGTAACATTTTTTTTTTATTGTTATTTAAGGGCGATACACAGGTGAAACTGAGTGAAGCTTCTCCGTGCGACTGCTGGAATGATACCGCCTTTGTCACACACAAAGAGCATTTCTACTTTT
>NC_024326.1:5309254-5325049 GCF_000523025.1 Cynoglossus semilaevis
ATGGGCTGTAAAAACGGTGTCAGCGGCGTCAGTAGTAGCAGCAGCAGCCGCCGCACTCGAAAGGAAAACAGCAAAGGTGAGTAGGTTGTTCATATTTATAGAATGTACTTTTTTTTTATCCAAATACTGTACATCTCTGCTGTGTTTATATAACTGAAGACACGTCCATTTACTCCTCAGTGCTGTCCAGCGTGTTCAAAATGGAAGAAAATCACAACGTCTTGCTTCCCGAATTGAAAGAGATGGAAAACAAGGTCGGGATGAAAACACCCGAGATCCTCCTGAGCTGGATGGGTGGAGAAGACGCCAACTTTGAAGATGTGAACGACTGGAGATGCCATACGTCCGACTTCAGTGGAGACTTTTCGGACAGAATCAGCAGTTTAAAACACGAACTGGTAAATATTTTTGACTTATTAAACATTAATAATAAAAAATACTACTTTTTTTTAGGTAGTGTGTTTTTAGGAGAAATTAAACATGACTACATATTTCTGCCTTGACGTCTGGATAAACAAGCCAATTTTGTTTTTACTTTCAGCTAGCTTTTCACTTAGCAGCTGTTCTCACATTATCACATTTTAATATAAAACACTGTAGCATACAGTACAAGTAACACAAAATTGTATTGTGACTAATTTTTAAGGACAAGTATAAATTATTTAAGGAATATTTTGTTTCTGTTTCCTGTTATTGGTCAGCCAGGTACTGCCTTTAGGAAACCTGCTTTTAACAAGTAAACTAGTTGTGTGTAAATAGCTAGTCATCTTCTCCCAAGGCACTTGTCTGCTGATAAGCCCGCGATAAACATCTGAACGTTGGCGCTTGTCTTATTTTGACAATGACAGAAGTTGCCCAGCTTGTTTTAGTCATCGCTGCTACGTTTGTTGAAAGAGGTCAAGGCGTTTTATTGCATTCTACTCTATGTGCTCATTTCACTTGTTAATGACAGACCCTGTTTCCCTGTTTGTGTCTGGTGTCATTTGGTAATCGCAAATTGGGTATGTGCAAAGAATTAGATATTTGTCGACTCATATTTAGCTATTTTTGTTTTGGTTTTTTTCTAAGCCAATCAGAGCTAACAGCAGTCACATCATTTAGTTGGTCTATATCAGGGATGTCAAACATGCGGCCCGTGGGCCAAAACTGGCCCGCTAGTGTATTCATTTTGGCCCATTAGACGGATTTAAAAGTGAAAAAAAATGCACAAACACTTCATGCTCATGACTTTTTGTCGAATTACATTTAGTAAAATATGAATATTTGGTCCATGTTATTATTTCCCAAAGATTGGATCGCGACCCCATTTCTGTCAGATCACTTAAGTTGTACATGAACAAACGTACTCATACATTAAAAGAACCTCACCGCCCTCACTGTCCCTTTTAGAGGTTGCTGCGTTCTGCTGATGTGAAGATCCTGCGACAGTTGGTGGCGGTGCACGAGGGTATCGAGGCCCTACGATGGCTGATCGAGGAGCAAGGGGCCACGGTCAGTCTAGGGAGCAGCTTATCAGGCAGCCTGAGCAGCCTCGTCACAGTGGTGGAACAAGCATCCACAGGGAGCACCCTCGGGTACTGCACTAAGGCGAAATTGTGTGATTCACTTTTGTAGGAAATGTGCAAAAGTGCATGCTATAAAATATTAACAAAATCCCACGTTGCCTTTTACAGGTCAGGCTCGAGTCCAACTTTCCCTAAATATTTGACAGAAACACCGGGCGAGGATTCAGCAGGTCAACTGTCAGCGAAATTTGACTATCATGATTACGCTACGGATATGCCCAGTCCCAGTTTTCAGATGTCTCAGCCCCAGAACGCTGATCCGCTGTTGCCAAGAGACGTCAACACCACAGCTGGTACCATCACAAGAGCTCTGCTCAGATCAAGGAAGTCGAGAAAAGAAAAAAAAGACACCAGTGTCACGCACACTAATTCTACAGACTCTCCAAATAATTACAAAACAAAAGAGGAGGAAAGAATACCAAACAGAGAGGACGCGCTGCTGGTGTACGACACCCAGTGGTGCTGGATGGAATCAAAAGATGATGTGACATATTTATGATTTTTTTTTAAATTATTTTATGTTCCCTTTTATATTCATATTCAAAATGTGCATGACTTCTTTCATTTCTTTCAACGCATACAAGCCCCTCGCATACAGTATACTGTATACAAATATGTAAATGAAGAACAATTGGGGTAAATTTTGTATACAACATAAGTCGTATTAAAACGTGTTTTATGCGGGGGAAAATGGCGCAATTATTTTTTTTAAATAAATGCGTCAATGTTGTCGTATTGAATCGAAAAAAAATAGAAAATATCTTTTGCATAATGTCCATGTTAACCTACACCAGTGTTAGAATGACGTCTTTTCCTACGGGCTCTGAACGTTTCACGCGACGTACGTCTTGCGTCATTTACCTGCACAGTAAATAGGAAGTGGTTTCAAACGACTCTCCCCCTTTGCTAATAGTACGGTGAGAACCGAGGAGGATAAAAGGTCGATGTAATGTTCCAGGCGACTAAAAAAGAACCATGGAGACGTTTTTTCTACACTGTCTCCTTCTTGTCGTCGTCACGTCCCCGACATTAGCAGACGGTGAGTGTAATTTAATTTCTACGACAGGAGAAATCACAGGCAAGGCTAGCAGCTTAGCTTATCGGCTAAATTTGATAGCACTTTGCCTTGAAGCTACAATAGGAATATACCACAGTCTGTTCTACTGTTTCTTGTTTCTAACAAATGTGTTTTGAAATTGTAGTTTATGTCTGTCAAGCTGTTAAATAAGAGAGCCGGTTTCTGTTTTTTTTTTGTTTGTTTTTTTCAACGAGTGATTGCTTAATTGCCCAATTACACAAATGTGAAGTTGGACTTTAAAATGGCGTTTTACTGACCTGTAAAATGAAAGAAAAAAATGTTGTTCAATACAGATAAAGAGGTCACATTTGTGTCGGAGCTTTCTACCAAACCTGCTCAGAAGCTGTCAAAGTACAGTTGGTACGGCAACGTGAGGCTGCAGAGGTTTCATATACCAGAGGAGACAGCCATCGCCCGCTGGCTCTTCTCTGTCAACAAAGTCAGTACCTTCCCGTGTGGAACCAACAACGTCACCATGTAAGAGACAGTTTTTGCTTTATTTCCTTCAATTGTCATGCCCTCTGTTTAGTTTTTTATGTCATGTTTCGTTTGTTTGTTTTTTTCTCTCTCATTTGCAGCTACCTTCGATGGGGTGCTCCACCAGTTGTAAGTCTGAAAGGTTCCATTTTCCCTAATTCGACACTGTGGAGCCCCAGCCTGTCCCTGACCCTTCCGGTAGCTTCCCAGAACTCCACTACTGTAAATCTCACGTACCCTTCGGCTGGCGACTGGTACGTTGCAGCACACCTGCCTGAAGATGACGGTCGGATAGAACAGAAGGTGTGTAACCCTCTTTCAGAAAACACTTCGCACATCAGATTAAATAGTTTGAAAACGTCCAAAATGTCAAGCATTCCATTTGAAAATTCCTATCAAAAAACATGCTTATTATTTATGATTATTATGATTTTTTTTCTTGTATGATTTTCACACAATATTATCATAATATATATTTAAGAAGTGATAAGATTTTTTTTCACTTGTTTACATTTGCTCTCTGCTTTTTATGTTTATATTGTTGTGATTTTTTTTTTTCTAAATTGAAATATTGTTTTAAAGTATGTGTATTTATCACAAACACACACGCTTCTTTTGAGGCCCTACAGTGAAACAATCAGTGGTTTGCTGGTTCAATTCCTAGTCTTCCTGTATGGAGTTAGTATGTTTTTACTTGGATACTCTGCTTTTGTCAAGAGTAAAAAAAAAAAAAAATAAAGGAAGTATTTGCAGATGCCATGCTAATTTTAAATTAAATCTAAAAATTTGACTAAATCAGTAACATATAGAGTATGTATTTCATTATATTGTGCCATACGGCCTGTGATGTGCTGGTAAACTGTCCTGAGGTTAATTGCTAGAAGATGAATGAAAGAATATTCTTCTGTTTTTCTGATGTGCATTGGAAGTCCTTATTTATTACTTGAGCTGGTCTATAACTTTCTTTTACTTATTTCAATGTTGTGTTTTTTGACAACAACAGGCTTTAGTTATGAGTCGCGTTTGTGTGTTGATGGGAATTTAGTCTGTGACTTTGACCGGTTCAACCACATTCTGAAGTAAGTGGGCAGTTGTCTTGTTATGTAAAGTAGCTCTGCAACATTCTTTCCTAACAACAGAGTCATTATGTTGCACTAAGCTTTGTTCTAATGCTGGTCCTAATTTTCATTATATATACACTATATATATCTGGCTGTGGCTTGCGGAATGTCACAAGTCGTAACTTTCAAAACTTCATCAGTCACGGTACCTGGCAGTCGATTTGGCAGTTGTGTCAGCCATATTGTCGGCTGTAGACTTCATCAGTGAGGCCTGTCAAATGCAAGCTGGGAGTCTGATTGGAAGTTGAACCCTCGGCAAATGCACGCTGGGCTTTGAGATGATATTTTTAAGCTGCAGGTGAATCATGGAGCGAAACAACAAATCATCTGTGTACTACTGCAATAAATAAGTGGATGGAAAGTCGATAGATATGATGTAATATAAATTATAATTGATCTTTTCATCCAACAGGGTTTTCCATCGTGCTCATATGTATTCCAGCCCCAGCTGTCAATAAGGCGAGCGGTTGATGTTCCGATTCTACAGCAGGGGGCACTCCTCCAACAAACCGCCACACCTGAGAAACCATCACGCCTTAAGTAAGTGTCGGCCGCTGGGTGATTTTTAAGTTCTATTTAGTCTTGATCGGTTATATCTTTTATCTAAGTTTTTCTGTCTGTTTTCAGGTTGTACGTTCCAGAGTTTGTCTCCTCTCTCTCGGTTTCCGTGGCCGACTGTTCGTCATCGTTGAGTGGCAGTGACGACGGAGACTGTCCGCTGATTCTTAAACTTGGCTCATCAGCTCCTCTGCAGCACAGCCAAGTCACAGTCAACTGCTCGGGGACCGGCTGCTCCGCTGTGCTCCTTCACCCTCCATGGGACACATGGCTGCGAGTTGTTGTCGAGAGCAACCAGGACAACCGCACCGTAAATTTTAGCATTGCCTCCTACAGCACAGGTGACTCTAGGAGATTTTATTTGCGTATAGAACTTTAGAAAATCTCACATTTTGTTTCCCTGAATTCACAGATTGTTTTTTTTTTTTTAGTGGAATGTAAACCAGACAGTGTCGGCCTTAACCCAGACGATGACCTCAGTACGTTTCAGGGTAACATCACCAACACTAACTCCACGTCAGAGGGAAACAGCACGGGGAACACACCCGAGGTCACTTCCAAAAGTGAATCAGCAGCATCCGTGTCTGTGCCAGCGCCATCTCCTGGTTGTTTGTGGAACGTCCCCGTCCTGTACGAGGAAGCTGACGTGCTGTCGCTACGATACAGTCCCGTGAAAGGACCTAACGTCAATGTGACCGACACGCACCCCACGCTGTTAAGTTATCCTCTGCCCACGCAGGCCACCGGTGGGACGTTGAACCTGCAGCTTACAATCAACGCTGTGAGTATGTCCGCGTCAGTGCGGAAAAGTCAAGTCAGAAAATTGTCGGTTTTATTGAAGCAGTATTTGATTGGCATAATTGTGTGTGTGTGTGTTGTTTGCAGACAAATGTGACTCTAGGGACCAGTCACAGTGTGGTGGCCTGTTTCTCTCAAGGGGCTCCAGTTCTTCACCTCAACCAGTCCTGTTTCACAGGTATCACAGAGAACACGTCTGGTGATTTGAACCGTTGTAATTTAGGATATAATGAACTTGTCTGGTGAACTTCTACAGCCACAAACACGAGGCTTTTACATTAGGGGACTGTTTGTTATCGTATTAAAGACCCTCCTTGTGTCTTTTGTGCAGATTTCTCTGCAGGTTACAGACTTGTTGTAAATGCCAGTGTTCCTAAAGCTGTGCTCAGGCTGCCGTTTCCTCAGTCTGCCACCTGGTACCTCACCCTGCAGCTTATCTACAACAGGTAACAGACTTTGAAATACATTTTATCTTTTGTTTTATCACCTAAAATTAAAATTTTTGTGCAATATTAATAGTTTTTTTTTGTGACATTTATGTAGTCTTAAAATAGCTTGAATGTACCGTTAAAAGCAGACAAATTAAGCCAAGCATAAAATCTGCAGCCCCACAGTGTCACCTAGTTAAAAGCAGACAAATTAAGCCAAGATAAGTGAGTCAAGCCAAGCACAAAATCTGCAGCCCCACAGTGTCACCTAGTGGTGCAGTTTGGTACAACAACAACAAACAAAAAAAAATGTAAAAATTTTTTTTCTAAATGTTTTTTTTTTTTTTATATATATGCAGCAGTGAAAGTCGGGGGCCAACCGTGGTACAGGTCGCCCCAGAGGTGTCTGTCAGTGCCTGCGTGGACGACTGTGGGACATATGGAGAATGCAGACTCCTGAGATCCTACAGTTACCTGTACAGCGCTTGTGTCTGCAAAGCAGGTACCACACACAGAAACACATACTACATACCATATAGTCCAGCCATGGGCAAACTAAGGCCCGGGGGCCGGATGTGGCCCGTTCAGCTTTTAAATCCGGCCCGCCAAACCTTTCCAAATTCTATAATTTATATATATTATCATTATACTTCTGCCTTTTCCCTGCAATACCCATGTTTCCCCAATAGATGGCGTCGAAAATGACAAAAGCAATTTAGCATTTTAGCCTTTATGCATGAGTTTAACATGTTTATCCATCTATCTGCTCCTGACCCGACCCCCCTGTTCAATTTTAGGACAGTTGTGGCCCGCGGGTCTTTGGTGTGAAACTTAAATAATTGTTAATGTATGTGTGCGCAGGCTGGGATGGCTGGGGCTGCACCGATGGCTCCAAGGCTCAGTCGTACCTCCACCAGGTGACGGCAACTCTGCTGCTGACCCTGAGTAACCTCTTCTTCCTGCCCGTCATCGTGGTGGCCATCAAACGCTACTACTTCACCGAAGCATCTGTCTACCTCTTCACCATGTTCTTCTCTACGGTAACGTTGGCTAGTAAAGCATTAATTTTTTTTTTTTTTTTTTTTACTGACTTGCAGAGTTGACTGACCCTGCTTCTGTTTCTTTGTCCCTCTCTATCCGTTAGTTCTACCATGCGTGTGACCAGCCCGGGGTGGCCGTGGCCTGTATAATGGACTACGACACTCTGCAGTACTGTGACTTTCTGGGGTCAGTCTGCTGTATCTGGGTCACCATCCTGTGCATGGCTCGCATCAGAGACCTTTTCAAATATGTAAGACCACAAAGAAGGATGTATCTAAAAATCCCCGAACTTCAGCTGTATTTTCTCAGCATTACATCTATATGTGCGTAGTCTTTGTTCATGCTGGGAACTCTGCTGATTGCCATGTCGATGCAACTGGACCGCAAAGGCCTGTGGAACCTGCTTGGCCCTGTTCTTTGTGCACTCGTGATTATGGTCACTGCATGGGTAAGACGTCCATTAAAACGTACATTAGCTGTCATTACTTTAACATTTGATAAATAATTTGTTGTTTTGACACCCACAGGTGTATCGAGGGCTACGTAGAAATCAGTGTTACCCGCCCGGTTGGCGGCGCTGGGTTTTCTTCCTGCTCCCTGGAATCACGTGTGCTCTGATAGGGATTTGTTTGTACGTTTTCGGCGGAACAGAGAAAAACTACTACTACACTCACTCACTGTGGCACATCTTGATGGCCAGCTGTGTGGTGTTCCTGCTGCCTCCGAAGGAGAAGAACAGGGAGGTTCTGGGCTGGAGCAGAGGCTGGGACTGGAACTGGAACTGGAACTGGAGGTGGGCTTTGAGTTGGAAACCCCGGGTTTGTGGATACACGCTTTGCGAGAATGGTAAGGATGAACTTTACACCGTCACATAGTGGATTTGGAGATGGTGAGTCGTGTTCTTCCAGCCTGTGAGTGTCTTCCGATGAGTTTGAACTTACTGTGTGATCTGACTTACACCAGCTAATGTACAAAAACCCAACCCTTCAGGTGAGAGACCACACGACCCATGACCTCAAGGCTAGGGAATAAATCTTAAACATATACAGTATAGCACGGCAGGACGTCACAAAGAGTCCGTGGAGGGAAGTGGACTATATATATGTGTGTATATATGTATATATGTGTGTATATATGTATATGTATATATGTATTTGTATATATATATGTATATGTATATATATGTATGTGTATATATATATATAAATATATATATATATATATATATAGTGAACAAGCACTTTGTAAAAATCTCTTTATAGTATATCACTGTGTTTTCTAATCAAAACTTCTATTCAAAGCCTGGATTTAAAAATGTCGTTGTCTCGTAGCTGCCTGTATTTCTATAAATCCAACAGGCAGAGTAAAAATTCAATAATCGGAAGTTAAGTGTTCGGACATTTTTCTAGCATGAACTGGCTCACTTTAATTTGCCTTTCCAACATTTATGCTATCCCCTCGTGCTAACACCCGCGTGACCAAGTGAAATTTAACATATTTATCAACAAATGTGTATGCAATTTTCTCTGAATACAGTTAAATTCTTAGAAACTACATATTTATTCGCTCTCAGTATTCTTGCCCTGGTTATAACTGTACATGTGTAATTTTTCTTTTTTTTTTTTATTTCTCCTCACTGCTGTAATACAAATCCGGGGTCTTTAAATGTCATAAATGAAACGAGGTCAGTCACTTTTACACTTTGCACTCAAATCAAATCAAAAGACATAGTTTCGTTTATTCTTCCACTCTTTTAGGAAAATGATCTGTGTAATGTACGTGTCATAGAACCATATTGTCTGCACTGCATGTATGAACGGGCGTCTAATGAATGTATATGGAGACAAGTGTGCCTCTGTTGTCACTGTTATGAACAGTACGGATATAATCGTTCCTTATTTATTTCCAGGTCGTTGATGGTGTTTGATCAATTTCCTTGTGATTATTTATAATCATTTCTGCACTCTGCCTCTTTTTTGCCACCTGTTTGTTTGCAGTTTGACTTGTAAAATTTGAATGTGACCTTTTTTTTTCCTCAAGAATAACCTTTAAAAAAATAACAATTTGTTTTATTTGTCTGTTCATTTTTATAGTTTAGAAGGGGGGGATTCGTTTGTATTTTCTCTGAGGGAGACATTCAGAGATGCAGGAGGACGATCGGTCTACGACAGCTCACACACACACACATCTATTCACTTAGGCTAGATTGAGAAATGGAGGGAAAGCAGATTATCCTAATCCTCAGAAATCTGGAAAATGCCGGTTTTGAAAAAAAAAACACACAGTCCTTCGAATCTTATTTTCATCCGACTTGTTTACTCATCGCCTACTTTGCCCAAGTCCTGGGAAAGCACTTGAGTGCATTTGTATTGCGTTGTTAGGGTTTGATGGGAGGTGGTTAAGTGCAAATGTAGTCATATCCATTAGAGGGACCAGGTTGGACCAAAACGAAGTACAAAAAAAATCAATATATCAGAGACTGCTATGCTACTGCCATTACAATCATAGCCTTAATACCTATAAATAACAATAAGTCTGTCCTTTTTTTTTTTGTTTGTTTTCATGCAAAAAAAGTACAGTAGAGAAATTGTCATTTTTAATGTGTTAAAGTGTTTGTGTAAATACAGTAGAGAAATTGCCATTTTTAATGTGTTAAAGTGTTTGTGTATTTTTTTTTTTCTCAGAATTCATCAAGCGGGCAACTTTCGTCCCGGTTTCATCGGTGTCAAACTCATTTGAATTCACTGGCTGCATACAACCCAAATTAGATGTCGAGTGGGCCGGACCAGTGCAACCATAACCTAATTATCTATAAACAAGAGTAAGTCCATGTTTTTCCTCCTTTGTTTTCATGCAAAAAAGTACATTAGATATTATTAATATTACTATCTATTCATATTTAATGAAATATTATTTTTCAAACATATCCTGAACGTGAATCATTTGTATCATTTCACTGTAATACTATACATAACTATCCTCTATAAATACCTAAGAGCCGCTTGTGACGACTTTACTGTTTATCAATAGCAATAAAGTCAGAGAGGAAGATATGTTTTTTTTTTAATTTTTTTAGGAGTCAATGTATATAATATCAATGAACTAGAAGGGTTGATACTGTATGGGATGGACACTAGACACAGGGTGAGTTTGCAGTACTAACCTTAGATCTAAAAGCTGTTCTCTGTTCTCTGACAACAATGCCGAGAAGTGCTGTGTCTGGGAGGAAGCTCTGTATGGATATTCTAGACCGAGGTGAATGCTACAGCTTTACCGCAGTTGAGACGTAATGTGAAAAAAAAAACCCGAGGACGATCAGGCCTGGAAGCCGGCGGCGGCGTTGCTACTCGCCTGCCCCGCTCCCTGTGCTCGCCCTCTGTCCTCCAAAACCTGAACAGAGGCCTGAGCAGGGGATGGGCTGGCGTGACGCTGGCGTCTCAATGAAGGGAAACACGCTGAGAGGGAAGGAAAAAAAAAAAATAAAGTTAGAGGACGAATTGTTTACAATATACAGTATATATAACGCGGTACCTTTTCTTAGTCTCCTGTGGGACGATAGCTTTCACCAACATGTTCTTGTATAAGTCGGACTTCAGATATCGCGGGTATGAGTCCTGGAAAATGCACACACACACACACAAACACTTGTACGTTTCTTCTACCGTTTCAACACACAATTCCTAATCTACTGTACCAAGCTTCCAACTCGAGGCCCGCGGGCCAAATGCGGCCCACCAAATTGACATGCTCGTTATTTTCACACCGACAGCCGCTAGAGGGCACTCTAGGCTTGTGTACCAGTATCTGCTACTCCTGTACCACTGAAAATTGACATGTTTGTCATTTTTACACTGACAGCCACTAGAGGGCAATCTAGGCTTGTTGTTTTTTTTATTAAGTTGTACACTGTGAAAAGTACGTTTATTTGCTAATATTTATTTCTATTTAAATTTTTGATCAGTCTGGCCCGCTTGATGAATTTAGAAAAAATATATACAAATATATGGATATTTTTTATAAAATGATATTTCATTAAATATGAATGAATAAAACTAAATGTGTAATATACTTGTACTTTGCATGAAAACGAAGGAGAAAAAACATGGACTTGTTATTTATAGTATTTGTGTTATGACTGTACTGTATGACTGTAATATATAATGTTCATCTTATATATGTATATATTTAGCATTTTGTGAATAGCCGTGTGAATAGTAGCTCCCAAGTCAAAAACAGTGGGACACCTTTTTCATGAGGAAGTAAATGTGCGTCTGTGCGTCATCCATAACAAAACGATGCGGGTGTTTGATCCCAGCCAGGGTAATGTCCATGGTCTTACTGTCAATGTTCACCCAACGAGCTGCTCCAGGTGCCAGGAATGTTCTGTACGAAACAGAAAGAGGGGAGAAAAAAAAATGGATCGTCTGATTTTTGATCTAAAGGTCTGACTTCCGCCCATACACTCACTTGTAGATTTCTTCCACTTTCTCCACTATCTTTGAACTTTCTCCGTGTCTGATGTTCTCACAGGCCTGCCAGAAACACAGATTCTCCGCTGAGGGGAAAGCAGAGAAGCAGAGGGTGAGGTGATGGAAACAGATGCAGGAAAACAAGAAGACCGAAGAGACCTTTTTATAGCACGGACAGCCTCCATGGAAAATCACAGCCTCCAGAAGCTTCTTGTATAATGACGCCAAGGTGTGTCGTGAATCCTTATACCTTTCTGTTTTATGCTGCAAATATCTAGGGCAGGCGTGGGCGAACTTTTGACTCGTGGACCACAATTGTCCTAAAATTTGAACAAGGGGACCGGGTCAGGAGCGTAAGTCATAAGCAGGTGTGGGCGAACTTTTGACTCATGGGCCACAATTGTCCTAAAATTTGAACAGGGGGGACCGGGTCAGGAGCGTAAGTCATACATAAAGGCTAAAATGCTAAATATTTATCAATAATAAATATCATTTCCACGCCATCTATTGGGGAAACGTGTTTTAATAAATGTATCATTTTCAACGCCATCTATTGGGGAAACGTGGGTATTGCAGGGAAAAGATAGAAGTATTATAATAATATAAATAAATTATATAATTTGGAAAATTTTGGCGGGCCGGATTATAAAGATTAACGGGCCGCATCCGGCCCCCGGACCTTAGTTTGCCCATGCCTGATCTAGAGTCGACATCTCCATGTATTATTCCAGGGGTGTCAAATTAATTTTCAACATCAGCAGTACGGTTGTAAATGGAAGACTGTATAGATCAGGGGTCCCCAATCCCTGGTCCGCGGACCAGTACCGGTCCAAAGGTAATTTGGTCCCGGGCTGCAGTGGGAAAAAATACTTTACATTTTTACTAATTTACTTCAGTCAAAGAAAATCCAGACATATCCATTAATAGTTTCAGGCTCCTGCGGGCCACACAAAACAGCTTGGCGGGCCACATTTGGTCCCCGGGCCTTGAGTTTGACACGTGTATTATACCATAATAAATGTTGTTCTATTAGATTAAAACATCAGTCTCCTCTTCCTCACCACTGAACTCTTTCTCCAGGTAGGTCATGAACTCCCTTCTCCCCATGACGTCGTTGAGAAGCTCCCGGAAGCTGAAGCTCCAGCGCTCCACCCGGAGACGCGTCGGGGTGAGAACTCTGTTCACACGCACACAAACATGTACGAGTCACTCATTTTTTTGGATTTATCTACTTTTACTACTCCATATTAAAAACAAAACTTCGATTTGGATTTTTTTTTTTTTTGAAATTGTAAAATCCTGCGATGGTTTGCGTCTCACATGTCTGCATTCATGGTCCAGTGTGACGGGTCGTCCGAGATCCAGGGGTTACTGGGAAGGCAGCCTTGCATAATGGGATCGTGGTCCTGGTACTGCTCGCTGTATTTCACGAAACTGCGAACGCGCGCGCACACACAGGAACGCACGCAGTATTATTGTATTAGCGTCGTGCAGATCATAGCAGACTTAATGGCCTCTAATACTTTATATGCCTTAGGAAGAATCCATTAATGGCTCTTACAGTGAAGGCACTAAGCCCTGGTGTGTGTGTGTGTGTGTGTAAAGCTTAGGCTGCCTCACATTCATTAGACCTTATGGATATGTGCTGATGTTGGAGACAGTTTAGATAACAGCACTCATCGTCATGCTGACACTCACCCCTCCAAGCAGATGGAAGACTTTACACGGTTTCTTCCCAGCGCTCTTCTGCAATATTCAATCTGTAAACCAAAAAACAAAAACGCGCACACATTTGCTCAGAAATTAGCCGTAACACACACTTTGTGATATTTTGTCAATGTTGTTTACCTCTCTTTTGAAATAGTCACTGTTCTAGTTCTGTAAAAAAAAAAAAAAAATTAAAACGATGTTAAAAGACAATTTAACACATTCATATGGAAGTTGAATGATAATCAGTAAAATTACAATTTTTATAACTTGAAAAAAAGGAGTAACGGTAACTACGAGTTAGCAAACAGAGTGAATGTAGTTTTTCATTTAAAGGTAGTTCAACAAAAACAAAATTTTGCAAAACTTGCTAAAGTTAGCCAAGGAAATAGTTTGACAAAAAAAACCACAAGCTAGGCTTACGAAAATCAGGTAGACGTGAGGGTGAAAATTACTGCTATAATAAGCCAAAAGAAAACATAACAAAAAATAATAGGCAATAAGTAAACGCATACTGTGTGTAGCAATAGCATCTCATAATTAGCAAAGAGGCTCAAGAGGAGCAAAATCTTCTAAACTTAGCTAATAGCTAATGCACACACAAGTAAATATATATATATATAGCCAAACTATACAGCTTTCCCATGGTGTGTTCAATACTTTTTTCCTGTGTTATTGCACTTAATTCCACATAATCACTATTTATGGATTTGAATGTTGTGATTTCTTTTTATGTGTGGATTATTTAAGTTAATACCAGTGTCTGGAAGAAATGTCACATGAATTGCATCTTTGGAAATAAATGTAATGACAAAAAAGTTCATGCGTTCAATACTTATTTCCCCCATTGTATATATATATATATATATGGTATACAGAGATTGGAAACTTACTTGGAAAAAAATATCCCAGTAGAAAAAGGGAAGGCGGTTAAACGACAAAAACAGACATTAGGGAATTGGGAGATGTATATTTCACAGATCCAAACAGTCACCACATACTACCACGTATTTAAAAGCCAGTAAGGATTTGTGATGATGTCACTGACCAGTGTAACTCGAAAACTGAAGTTATTTGGTTTCTCCAGACCCATGTCCAAGACGTTATGAGCTCCAGGCTGAAAAGCGTATTCAAAGATATACAATTTAACAAATACATTTGGAAACAAAAAAAAACACTAATATTGAGGGGACACTTTATCCTTAACGTGTGTCTTAGGGTGAATGTATTTTGAGGTCCAAGACTTAGTTTGTAGTAAGTATTACAATTAGGGCTAGATTGGAGTTAAAGTAAGGTTTATGATGAGGCATATATTTGCAACGGTTCAGGTTAGCGCAGGCGTGGGCCGCAGCTGTCCTAAAATTGAACAGGGACGCCGGGTCAGGAGCAGAGAGATGGAGGGTTCATGCGAACTAAGATAAACGACGTGTAAAAGTAACGTGTAAAGGCTAAAATAATTGTATCATTTTCTACGCCATCTATTGGGGAAACATGGGCATTGCAGGAAAAAGGCAGACGTCTAATGACAATATAAATAAATTATAGAATTTGGAGAAGTTCGGCGGGTCGGATTCAAAAACTGAATGGGCCGCATTCGGCCGCCGGGCCTTAGTTTGCCCATGCCTGGTCTATATGAAGTGCTCACAAAACACAAAAGCCAATGTGTGTGCGTGAGAGAGCGAGGGTGGGTTGTGTGCGTTTAAGTGAGCGCTCATCCATGAGCCTGAGCGTTCGCTCCAGTAGCTCTGACTTTTATTCCCAGGTTTCTTTCTCTTTCTCCACGAGTTTGTCCCTAATTCATAAGAGCAAGGGATGATGAAGTCTTCAATTTCTGCCCCACACTGCCCCCTCCCACCCCCCAAACAAATCCCTACACTTCAAAAGCCATATACAGAGACCCTGTTTTTTTTTTGCTGTTTGATGCACAAATGTAGGTCTTGTAGGTAAAAACCTGAAGAAGAAAGCAATGATTTTCATGCTTCCGAGCACCACCGTCATCAGCGCTGATGCTTTTACCAGATGGGTTAAATATTTCATGTAGGAGGCAGAAGCAACTGCGGCTAAAGATTGAAAGGAACCTCTGACTGCTTCCGACGCTGTGATGTAGTACTCGATCCTACAGTACAGATTATACAGAGCGCTAATGTTGGCAACATTAGCGAAAAGCACATAATGCGCAAACAAAGAATTCATTCTCCACATTTTCTATAGCCCTAGTTTGAATTGTATGTTCAATAATACAGTCCATGTATATGTTACTTTATGTAGGAATACATTTCCTACAGACTTTAAATATCTACCTAGCTTTTACCGACACTCCAGAGCTTTGCGACTTAAAAAAAAAAACCCAGACAAAGTCAACTTTGCATAATGTGTCCCCTTTAAGGTTGAGTAGAGAAGTCCGTAGTTGGTCTAATTCAGAGACTTGTAAATATATATCGATATCCGATATGCCGTTATTGTCCAAACATTTAATTTCCGATTCCGATATTTACCGATACCGATGTATGCAGCCGTTTGCCCCCTAAAAAACTGAGGTAAACGTCTCAGGAC